>NW_027107421.1:445140-447436 GCF_000696795.3 Halyomorpha halys | reverse complement strand
CAATTGTAAGGTTACACAAATACAGAAAAAAAACTATATACGTAAAAACAAAAGAAAGAGGTAGTTAAAATATTTACAAATAATAAATGATAATGTTCAGTGTTTATATTATCTATACTACTGTAATGGGGGTGCGGGTAGTTGCGGGGTAAGGCCTGTGGCTACTAACTCCAAGGATCCGATTTCGAATCCGGCTCGGCAGAAAATTGTTTTTACACTCTGGCCGAGAGTCAAATCTTGTGAGTTATGGAGCCCTCCTGGGGTTACCCTTAATTGGGTAAAACTCACCTCCCTGCACAACCTTTGGTCCAGTAACAGTACTCCCTTACAAAGTTCTGAACCACTGACCCTTCATGGGTTATTGCGATATCGACTTAATTTTATATTACTATAATATTGGTTCGGTTTGGTGAAGCAAAATATGGTTAAACAGAAGAGTATTAATCAAAAGAAAGGTTAAATCATGACGTATGTTAGGGCGAATGGAGTTCCAGTGAGATGTTGAGGGACACAGTAATGAACGGATCCATAAAATGTAAATAATCTCTGAACCGACGGATAAACGTTCGAGGTGTAGACCGAAACGCAGATGGGAGGATTGCATTAAGATTGATTTAGTAGATTGGGTTTTGGATGGGCGTAACTGGGCAGATTGGTGGTATCAGCATCGAACCTTCGGCAAAACGTGGAAGGAAAGAACAACTCCTTAAGGTTTTTGAAAATAAAGTATTAAGTAAAAGATTCGGACCAAAAAGGATGTGTTAATGGGACAATTTAGAAAGCAACACAACGCTGAATTGAGAGATTTTTTCTTGATTTTTTGTTTACTACACCCTGCCTAGCCATTTCTGACACACGGAAAAGTTTCTAGAAGTAACTATTGGTAAAGGAGGATCGGAACCACAACAAAATAACCGGAATCGAACCGGCACCGCTGCCGTTCCGAAACTGCTAAGACTGACGCCTCAAATCCCTCGGCCAATAACGGCCCTCTGAATTGAGAGAACTGTACTCGGTAAGCAGGGATGGGCACAAATTAGCTATAGTTGAAACAAATAGCTAAAATTACCATGGCTACGATATTTATTATCAATGGTTCATTCATGAATAAGAATCGTATCCATGGCAACTTTAGCTATTTGTTTCATTTATACCTAATTTTTAAAGTATGGGCGTCGAACCTTCGAGTTCGCAAACCTTTATTATTATTATTATCATTGGGTACAGACTGCTCTGCATGTATATACAATTTATCTATGCTTACTGAATCAACATCAACATTATCAACATCATGATTTAACATACATTCAATGTGCTCATTGGATTGAATCCTCTAGTACAAGAGCCGGGAAGAAAAAAAGACTGTTATCTCACCCCAATTTTAACCTTAAAAAAACATTTATTTTTCATTCGGAGCTCTATATCTTAAAAACTACCAACAACACTAGAAAATCTAAGAGAACATTATTTAAAGAAGAGTAAATTTGCTGAAATATTAGCCCTAAAAGAGCTATTTATGCCCAATAGCTTTCGAGACATAGCTTTTTAAAAAGCAAAATTTCTTAAAAATCTACTAAAGATTAGTAGTTAGTTAATTTATTTTGAGGATTCTATATCTCATGAACTATGTGTCGTACAGATGTCTATTAGCACTCAAATTAAAGCTAGTTTAATGGACTATAAAGAAGTTTATGAATTATACCTTCGTAGGAATAGTATTTTTCATGATATTTGCTAAAATAAATTGATTTATAGTTGTTCGAACAATAAGTTTGATTTATGAAAAACATTATTTCAGAAACCATTGAACGTACTGATGTCTGCCAGGGCTCAAATTAAAGCTAGTTAAATTTACTACAAAATAGTTAATTGTGTTTATCTTTATAGGAGTAGTAGTTTTTATGATATTTGACAAAATAAATTCACAAAATGTTAATTTCTAGCTGTTCTTATAAAATGTTGGATTTTTGAAAAAATATATCTCTAGATCCATAAGACGCACATGTGTCTACCAACACTCAAAATAAAGGAAATTTAACTTACTATAAAGTAGTTTATGACACTTATCTTCGTAGGGGTAGTAGTTTTTATGATATTTACACATGAATATAAATTTGGCAAATGAAAATTTGTCCGAACAACTATAAATCAATTTATTTCAGTAAATTTCATGTAAACTATAACTCCTACGAAGATAAACATCATAAACTACTTTATAGCTCATTAAACTAGCTTTAATTTGAGTGCTAATAGACATCTGTACGTCAAATGGTTTTTGAGATATAAATTTTTCAAA
>NW_027107421.1:442794-444504 GCF_000696795.3 Halyomorpha halys | reverse complement strand
ACTCTATAATAAATATATTGTTCACAAATTAAGATTAATTGTCCGGCAGATATTAAAAAAGTTTCAGTACATATAAAAAAACTTTAGATTAAATTATAATTTATAATATTAGAAGTAAATAGTTGACCGTATTAGTACAAGAGCCCAAGAGGAAAAAAAAGTCAGTTATCTCACCCCGATTTTTGATCACTTTAATGAAAACTATATATAATTAGTAGCCAAAATTGATGAGTCTGCCAAGTATAGGTAGGGGGAATAAAAAATGGCGGCTGTTTCAAAGCGATAAAAAAACATTAATTTTTCAATCGGAGCTATGTATCTTAAAAAGTAGCAACAACACAAGAAAACCTAAGAGTACGTCATTTAAAGAAGAGTAAATTTGATAAAATATGAGCCCTAATAGAGTTATTTACGTTAAATAGTTTTCGGGATATAGCTTTTTAAAAAGCAACATTTCATAAAAGTGTTGTATGGGACGTACTGAAAAATCAGTAGTTAGTGAATTTATTTTGAAAAATTTATATCTCAAAATCATTTGATATACAGATGTCTGTTAGCACTCAAATTAAAGCTAGTTTAATGAGCTATAATGTAGTTTATGATATTTATCTTCGTAGGAGTAATAGTAAACACGAAATTCGCTAAAATATATTGATTTATAGTTGTTCGGACAAATTTGCATTTGCCGAATTTATATTCATGTGTGAATATCATAAAAACTACTATCTCTACGAAAATAAGTGTCATAAACTACTTTATAGTAAGTTAAATTTCCTTTGTTTTGAGTGTTGACAGACATATGTGCGTCTTATGGATCTAGAGATAATCTTTTTTGTAAATATTGATTAAGTAACTATAAATTAACATATTGTGAGTTTATTTTGTCTAATATCATAAAAACTACTACTCCTACAAAGATAAACATTATTAACTACTTTATAGCACATTTAACTAGCTTTAATTTGGCTGCTGGCAGACATCTGTTCGTCCAATGGTTTATGAAATGAAGTTTTTCATAAATCAAATTTATTGCCCGAACAACTATAAATCAATTTATTTTAGCAAATATCATGAAAACTACTATTCCTACGAAGGTAAAGGTCATAGACTCTTTTATAGTCCATTAAACTAGCTTTAATTTGAGTGCTAATAGACATCTGTACGTCACATACTTCCTGAGATATAGATTTCTTGAAATAAATTAACTAACTACTAATCTTTCAGTAGATTTCTAAGAAATTTTGCTTTTTAAAAGCTATATCTCGAGAACTATTGGACGTAAATAGCTTTTTTAAGGCTAATATTTCAGCAAATTTACTCTTCTTTAGATATTGTTCTCTTAGATTTTCTAGTGTTGTAGGTAGTTTTTAAGATATAGAGCTCAAAATAAAAAATTAATGTTTTTATAAGGTTTTGAAACAACCGCCATTTTTTATTCCCCCTACTTAAGACTCATCAATTTTAACTAGTAATTATACCTAGTTTTCATTAAGATACGAAAGCAATCTTGTTAACAAAGGACAGCCAAGAAAAAAAAAAAAAGGATTCGATGAATGGCAAACAATTGTTAGAACTTAGAACCACGTGTTATTCTCTGTATCACGACCAATTAGCGTTTTATTAAGTGCTTTAGAAATGAAATCTTTGTTATATCATGTAAATGTATGGACATATATGTCAGATCATGGATTAATTGGTATGCTGTGTCTT
>NW_027107421.1:439634-441351 GCF_000696795.3 Halyomorpha halys | reverse complement strand
CTGTATTAAAAGGAAAACAGAAGAAACAATATGTGAGGTATTATTTTTATTCGTGCTCGGTGGGACCAAAATAGTAATATTTAATAATAAGCCAGCTCATTTGTAGACAAAGATGGGCAAAAATTAGTTATAGTCGAAACTAATAGCTACAATTGCTATGGATACGATAGTTATTTATGAATGAACCATTGATAAACAGCTTTCGAAGATATGAAACCATACTTTGAGCAAACTGTTCAACCGATTTTCAACTATGATGCCTCAGATTATTCAATGAAATCCCGAGATTTTTAAAAAACGATTTGAGCTTAAAATTTTGAAGTTATTTGAATTTATCTGATGAAACCATTTTTATTTTTATTAAATGCAGGGAAGGAATCGAAATTGGACATATAGAACTCAGACACAAAATTCGTGTTTACCGGTGTGATTTATTCAAAAAAAGCATTTATAAATGAACATAAAATAGTTTTTATTTGTTGTTTAGAATTTTTAATTATCATTATCGCAGTATTAGTCTCATCTAATAGTGGTGTAAACGACAATGATTATTTTTTTATGTTTATGAATATAATATCATCATAAATTATCTTTAGGGAAACTAAACATGTGAAACAAAGTTCTTATGAACCAAGTTTCCTTTAAAGTATTTCATTTTTAAAATTGTTAAGAATTGCTCTTAATGCAGTAACGATTGAATATCCTCACCTACTTAGGATTCACCTAATTTTAATTATTTGTTTTTTTCTCAGTTAAAAAAATTTAAAGTTAATAAAAAAATATATAAAACAGGTATACTTGTAAGTTGGTTGTTTTAATTATTAATGGTAGTCCACCATTTAGCATTTGTTCAAAATGCTAAGTTTCAGTAATTTCGAACTCCAAGTTGTTGTAAAACTTTCTAGAAAAGCTTTTTTTTTTTTTTTTCAAATGAACCTTTTGATTTTGATTTTTCTAAAAATGGAGGGAAGAGGTTGATTTCTAACTGTCTTAAAGACGTGACTCTTAATTAGTAGTTGAATATTTATAGCTAGCGCCCTCACTTATCCTCCATTGGATTTTAATACCTGTGACGCGGTTGAGATAGAAGTGTCAGAATCTCCGGAGTCCTGCTCATTCCTTCACAAGTGGAGGCAAGAGATCGGTTCGGAGTTCCCCAGGAATGATTGTGTTCAAGATGTTTTTCTAATTGAAGTTTTTTTTTTTTCTATATCTTTATTAGAATTTACAACTGTACATAATAATATATCCAGTAAATTTCATGCAAGATCATAATGAAATGATACAGGCATATAGAGAAACTACCCATTGGGAGCACTCTAAAAACGTTTTTACACTAGAATCTCGAATATCTGGTTCGGGCTGGATCGGTTATATATGAAACATTAAGGTCTTTATGTATGATTTTGTTTGTGATAAAGTAAGGAGCATTGAGGAATTTATGAATGATTTTGCATTATAAGCATTGTAAACGAGAGAAATTCGAAGGTTTAGTGGAGCTCAACTCTGTATGTCCCTTGATAAGCCTCACTATATATACTAGTATATATGCTAAGTGCTGTAAAATCGTTTTTTGTATTTATAATCATAAAATTCTTTCTTGAGACTGGCAATTTTTTACTAAATAATTCAAAACATTATCCAAATTATAGTCTCAAAACTTTTACTGTTTTTACACGTCCAACGTTTCGGCCAATTCGGCCATCTTCAGGGACAA
>NW_027107421.1:437786-438987 GCF_000696795.3 Halyomorpha halys | reverse complement strand
TGTAACAACAAAAGATAAAACAATTGGATTGTAATGAACAAAAGATGTGTGCAGTCGGTCTTTTTAGCTGGAATGGGTTAATTAACTATACAAAGTCGTGTACACGTGAATGCGATCAGGAGAGATCGGGTACATTCGGCTCTCTCAGAATTAGTTCACTTTTCAAATATTAATAAATGATGATTTTAACAAGTTTTTTTATATTTGTTAATCCAAAGTTGCCTAGAAAATAATCTGAAAAGTGACCGGGGTTAAGGACATCCCTGTACTTCAGTTCGCATTTTACAAACTGGAATGAACAGCAAGGAAACAAGATGTCTTGGCAGGATATGACTATCGAGATTAATTACGTAAAGTATTGATAATTTTTTTAATTATTTTTAAAAGTTATCACAACTAAGGAAAATACTTCATTAGTCATTAAGGAAGTAAAGGTCCTGTTAAAATATGTCACTGATTTATGTTAAAGAAATGATATATACTCATATTTGATAAAGAAAATAATTGTATATAAAAATTATTAACAATAAAGAAAATAATTGTATATAACAATAAAGAAAACAATTGTATATAACAATAAAGAGGAGTATTTAGAAAGTATACTGTAGGACAGGAGGGTAGAGATTTGAAACATTAAATTTTTATTTTGCTAATAAAAATTGCATCTAAGGGTTTATCGAGGTGTGAATAACTAATATCACCTTTGTTCCTATAAAAAATCCAAAAATTTTTTTGCTTTATATCGGCCATTTTTGGTAAAAAACAAGTTTGCAATAGAAATCAGTGGCTTTGTAACTCCCTTAGGACAAATAAGATGATTGCACGCCGTGTGTGCAGGTAGCTCCTTTGAATGTTATTATTACGAGGCACGGATTGCATGCCAGGTTTGCAATAAAAGATAAAATAAAAACACATAATTAAATTGAACAACATTTATTCTAAAAATAGTCAAGTAACATGAAATCCTTACTTTAGGTTCAGTAATGAAGAAATGAACATAATTATAGGTAAAATAAAATAATATAAACCTTAATTCTTAAGAAGCAGTAGAAGATAATGAATTCTCCTGGAAGGATGATCCTTACTTTTACAGAACGTTGTACAGGATGGATTGTAACAACAAAAGATAAAACAATTGGATTGTAATGAACAAAAGATGTGTGCAGTCGGTCTTTTTAGCTGGAATGGGTTAATTAACTAT
>NW_027107421.1:428101-437736 GCF_000696795.3 Halyomorpha halys | reverse complement strand
ATAGTTTTCAGAGTTTATTATTTATTATTATTTATTTATTGACATTTACGATTGGATTTACATAAAAACACATCTAGTAAATTTGATGTAAGATTATAATGGTATAAAAAAAACATGTAGAGAAAGAAACCATAAGTAGCATTATAATTTCAGAAATGTACTTTTAATAATATTTCTCGTTGGAAAATTATGCCAGAAAAGTAGGAAATAAAACGTATATATAGGTAATCTGTGTGTATGCAATATATAACTATATATAAGTTTTATTTCGCTCTTCTTTCGTTAATTTGTTTTTAATTATTTTGATTTTGTATATATTTACAAACTAGATTTTTATATTTATTATCTGTTCCTATTACTTAATTTTAATATAATTATTCTTCTCATACAATATTTATCTTCTAATAATACTTTAACTATTCGTGTCTGTTCAACACTAGTTAAAAATCCATAATGTTAGCTATTTCCTAATTTTTTAATTATTCGATGTATTCTTTTATTCATTGGAGAAGTTTGTCGGGGGGGGGGGTGCGGTCAGCAAAGAACAACATAAATAAACAAAACTATATTTATTTATTTTATGCCAACGTTTCGACCTGAGTTTTAGGTCTTCATCGGGGCTATAGAACAAAAGAGATAACACTATGACAGACAATGAAGTGGCTCATATCTGAATTACAGTGTGACCACTCACTATTTTTTATTGTCTGTCATTTTGTACAATTTGTAGATTCAATTTATTTATTTTCAGATTTTAAGAACACTACTTGCATATCTTATATTATACATATCTTCTTACCTACATGATATTATATTTCATATTTCACTGTTTTCAATCTACTACCATCTAAATCCACGATTATCAATCAATTTAATTTTTTTTCTACTATTCAATTATCAGTTATCAATTTATTATCATTTATGATTAAATTCAATATTTTGTTTTTTCCTAATTTGTTTGTATACTATTCCTTTTCAATTTTATGTTTCTCTAAATGTTGTTGTTATCTCTTTTGTTCTATAGCCCTGATAAAGACCTCAAACTCAGGTCGAAACGTTGGCATAATATAAATAAATATGGTTTTGTTTATTTATGTTGTTCTTTGCTGACCACACCTCCCGACAAACTTCTCTAATCAATAACCTACGGTCAACTATCTACACCTCATTCTTTTATTCATTAATTGTTGTCTTGTTTTTGTTTTTAGCCCTGATGAAGACTAGAAAATCTGGCATTAATAAATAAGATTTTGCTTAGTTGTGTTCTTCACTGACCGGACCCCCAACCATCTTCTCTTCATACAAATGGTATGTTTGGCAGGTAGGTATAGCAGAAGCTAAGAGGCATACATACACAAGGAAACCTGATTGTTTTCGACTTTTTTTAGAAGAATAAATCTCAATATCTATAAGTAGTTTATAATAAACGTAGGGAGGGATATTGTATTTATTATAATACTATAAATAGGAGTGGTGTCGTAGGGCATGTTGGCAATGAATGGTATGTGGGTTTCCTAATTGGTTCCTTTAAAAGCCTACTGGTCGATTTCTCCCCTTCTCTGAGAACGTATCCGTATTATATTGAAATCCTTAAGGCTGTGCTTATTGCCAAATAATAAAATATTTCTACTTCGCGGAGGAATACAATGTTCTTCATAACATCTGCTAAGAGAAGAGTAAACAGGATCGAGAATGTCCTTGTGGCGGTAGCCATTGTTCTCATCTTCATCTTCACGAATTCAAGCCCCAATCCCAAAATAAATTTATTTTGGACCCTAGATCAAGTGTAAACTGTTTAAAAATATGTTGTATTTTTTGTGAATAACGAAAATAATATCTTCTATTATATTTATTTAATACCAGATCGGCCTGGTGTTCTTTTCATAACTTTACTTTTCTCTCTTATAAAGAATTATTATTTTTATCTATTTATTTTATCTTAGTTGTTTTTATTTATAACGTTGTACATAATTAGGGGTGTCTTTTGTATGACATTATACCCTCCCCCCCAATAAAAAAAATGTAAATGTAACATATCGCACTAGTATTTCTAAAGTGACACAACTCAAAAATCGGTGTTTTTGAGTTATGACTATGAAAGAAATTGGTAAATATATCTATGTATCAACCTAGCTTCAGAGCTTGTCCGCCAGAGAGCACTTGTGTCACTCTTGCTACCTTAATGCTATTCCCCCTCCATTGGCAAGAGTGTCACATTTCCAGAAATGTAAGTTTTTGACTTATGTCACTTTAGAAATACTAGTGCGATATAAGGCCTACAAGACCCTGAGGGTTATATCAACCATGTGGGGAAATAACGTTTACATTTGTTTTCTTTAACAATCTGTTTAAGGATGATGGGGTATTGTCTTGTACAAAATACACCCCTAATTATGTTCAACGCTATAAATAAAAAAAAAATAGATAAAAATAATAATTCTTAATAAGAGAGAAAAGTAAAGTTAATAACGACATAGTAGGCCTAACAAAACAAACAATTGCAATGTCTCCTAATAAATGATTTACTATTTTTGCTTCCTCTTGTAGACAAAATTTCTCAATTTTTAATCTAGTAGGCAAATGTTTGTGTGTTTTTTAGAAATATGAATGAAATTTTAGGGATTTGTTCGAGTTAATAGCTAGTTTGATCCATATCGATTTTATCAGATGTCAACCATTACTATTCCTTACACAAAACGTATTTTTCTCAACTCACCTATAACTCGAAAACGGTTAGTTTGGTTTGGTTCATATTCAGAAGGAAGTGAAAATTTCATTTTCCACATATTTTACATGGGAATGATAATTATACTTGCTAAAATTTGATAATAAATATTTTTTAAATAATGATAAAAAAGTTATTTTTCAAATAACGAATATGTTCAAACATTTTTCTCTGAAGATACGAATCTAATCCAAACTAATTTACAATTTACAACAGTTACAATAAAGCATTGTAATTTCTGTGTCCTTTTTTTTTTTTTTACTTTGGCCTGAACGAGTTTAAAGTTGGGTTTGGAATTATGATGTTTAACATGTGTATAATATATGCGTTTTCATTTTCCATTGTATTCTGCAAATTTTTATACTGAATATTATTCTTCCAAAAATCGTTGACTTTCCAGCGATATGAGGATTGCGATTATAGGCAATCTCTTCCTCGCCGGACCCGCCCCATTAAGACCCCCGAGGAGCGAGGTCCTATACCACTTTTGAAATATTAGCTTAAAATGGGAAGAGGGGACTTTAAGATAATTAAATCGAGCAATATTTAAAAAGTGCCTGAAATTGAAAAGCGGCATGTATATTAAACATTACAACTTAAACTTTTTTTGAGTTCTCTCGTCGGTTACAGCCTATAAGCTGTATATCTGTCAATTTTTGAACTTTGTACCTCTACCGGTAGTAGGTTAGAATGTCTACAGGTGAGTGAAGAATTTACACAAATTTTACACTCACTAAATTCCCCACTCATCTGATGAAATTCTAACCTACTTACGGTAGAGGTACAAAGTTCAAAAATTGACAAATTAACTCACTCAGAGATAGTGAGTGAGTTAATTAGTCACAAAAGGGGTTTGTTTAGTATTTAGATTTGAAATAAGTAAGAGTAGAGGGACCGTACAAAACTAGAAACATACATTTTAGCTCAAATGTAGCAAACAAACCGATCTGCTTTTACTAAAGTTTATTCTCTCCAAAAACCTCATTTTACTGGACTAAATATATAACCGATAATCCTTCGAGGTTACATCAGCTGGGATCATTAAGTAAGGTTATACATTACAGTATTACTTACAGTGCTTTCTATATAAATAATGCATGCCATATAAATTTATAATGAATGTATTGTTAATTCAAATTTTTTTTTATAATGAAAAATAATAAATATGACCCCATGCGTACAAATTATCTTACTAACCCAGCAATATAAGAATGAAAATACAAGATAATCTGCGATTCTTACCCTTCTCAGAACGCGCATCCCGGTTTCCCACGCCATGACAAACTACTGATTTGCAGGACTATCATTAAACCCGTGGCAAAATTTTAAAAGATTCAGAGAAATCGTGGAAAAATTAAACAGTTTTGCTCGGAAAAGACAAATAAGTTTCGTAAGCTTTCAGCTAGTATGTTTTTGGCAACGTACTTGTTTGTTCATTAGGGCTTTAAGGTGTAAAAGGCAATGGTTATCAACGCCCATGTTTTCTATTTTATTTTTCTAAATGTGAATTTAACTGTATTTGAATTTAATGTTTAAATCTTATTCAGTTCCTTATTTTGTTACTAATAACATCCATAAAGAACTAAATGTTCCTTATGTAACCGATCTAGCCCGAACCAGATATCATACCTTCCATTATAAACTCCCTAACCACTCAAACACACTAGTTTCTAACCTTGCTTCCTCTTCCATTCTTGACAATCCTCCGAGGCGCCTGAAAAGAAGATGACCTCGTCACCTTATATTGTAAAATGCTTTTAGAGTTCTACTACTGGGTAGTTTCTCTACATGCTGCATCATATCATTATCATTATGTCATTATGATCAAATTTACTGGTTGTATTTTTGTAATACAGTTGTAAATATCAATAAATTAAAAAATCAAAAAAAAATCTTATTCAATAGGTTTTTCCTTCTTAAAAAAATTAATACTAATTTTATACTAATCTATTTAAACCCGCATCATAGAAATGGCATTCCTCAAAGATGAGGCTGATTGTTGGCGTACTATTACAATATTGACATTTTTTTAGCTTCTTATTGACCAGGATAGAGTCAAATTCGTATGTTCTATTCTCAATCTGGCTATTGCGATCTCCTCCCTGTGATCGGAACGATTTCATAAGGCCCGTGGTAGGTAGATATTTTTTTATATTATATATATAAATAATTGACCGTATAATTTCAAATAATGGATGATGATCAGAGTTGCGGTCAAAAGAGAAACAAAAGTAGTTAACAACTATTTATTTTCCGACGTTTCGCCCCACTTTGTAAACCTTCATCAGAGCTGTTTAAGTTGATAGCTTTAGAGACTTTTATCTAAAGTCTCGAGTGGGGCGAAACGTCGGAAAATTAATAGTTGTTAACTATTTTTTCTTCGTAATTTTTTTTTTGTATAGTTTTTAGTTTGCCTGGCGGACTTTCATTCCACCTGGATTGCCAACTACATGATATTTCGTTTTGCAGTAAAACACTTTTTTCTTAGGGTGTCAGAATGGCCGCGCCCAGACCTGTAAGAGCAACGTCGAGACTGATTGAGGAGGCCAAGTCTCAGTGATGAGTTGTAGCACCCAAGGATGATGATGATGGGAATTGTACTTCATTGGGGATAAAACCTATGTGATATTAAAATCATTAGAGATGTTTAACAGAAAATCGAAAAAAAATTAAAAATTCGATTCTAGAAATGGGTACTTTCGGTTAATCCGGTGAAACAATACATTCACTCACTATATTTATATTGATCGGTAAGGTATCAATATTATGTTTTTGCATTTTCATGGTTCTTATGACAATAGTCAAAACATTATTTTGTCAATCTCCATTATAATCATGAAAAAAAAAAAATTATTTCTACCTTTAGTTATTCATAGAATTATTTAATATTGATCCATTATTTATTAATACTTATTATAAGAGATGTTCATATAAAGTTTAAAAAAATAAAAAAGGCATAAATTTGTTCTTATCTCTTTTTTTTCTCTTTTTTTTGCTAGACTTGATTCTTTGGATTCAGGGGTCCTCAAAACATGTATTTCCTTCGAAATTGTTCACTAACGAAAAACTCCCCCTTACTATATATTCCATATATAGATAAGTGAAAGTAGCACTATATTCCATACATTGGAAAGTGAACGTAAAAACTATTGACCTTCAATCCGTTAGGAACTTTCAATACTGTTTTTTGGATTGATGAAGACATAAAAATAATACTTTATAACTCGCAGTTCTTTTACCGTGCCCGGTTCCAGATAATAACTATTTAACGATATAATAACAAGTGAGCAACATTATGTAGTTTATAAGGTGATTACTGTTATTAAAACGGACCCCGGTGTCTACTAAAGACCGGGAGATTTGAATAATATTCTGTTCTATAAGATCTAGTTAATAATTCATGAAATTTTTAAATTGGCATCGTTAAAATTTATGAGTATATTCATCACAGGCTAGGTTTTACTGTTTATTAGTGCAATTATTCATTTATAATTGTTTGCTATACATAGTGAATATATGAATCGTCAAACAAAATTTGACGATCGAATTAACAAAAACCATTACGACTGAAATTTTGTTAAAATATATTTGTCTTGGAAGAAGATAGTTGACCGTATGAAGTAGATTGAAGGAAGATAGTCCGGGTAGTGGTCAATAAAGGTATCAAAATAGTAAAAGGTTAACAATAAATAGTTTTCTTTTACAGGTTAACAATACATAAACAGTTTTCTTTTACTATTTTGACACCTTTATTGACTGCCACCCGGATTATCTTCCTCGAATATATTTGACTATATATGTTTCTAAAACAGAACCACTCTAATTAATGGCGCAAGATCGCGAATTGTTTAAACTTTTTTTTCAGATTTTTAACCGTAACTCCAAAACTATGAACTTGAATCCTTTAAAAATTTACCTGAGATCAAATTTACTGTAAATGTTATTCATTAGTTTCGTAGAATTTATGGTCAACAGGTAATGAGCTACAGAAAGCTGCATTAAAAACATAATTAACACTAACATCAAAACAATTATTATGTTTGCACAAAAAAACTGGTGTAATTTGTGTACTTTCAGTCTTCATACACTGCATATAATATAAATTAAATATGAATGGAACAATAAATAGTAAATAATATCATTCATTACTCCATTAATTTATTGATATTTATAACTGTATTAAAAACATATACCATGTGTAAATTTGATGGTAGTTACACAATGGTATTGGATGCCAAGCTTGGTCATTGACTATAGCTCAGGGGAGGAAATTACAGGAGTAGCAAAATAATATTAGAAGAAGCATTGTGAATGTGAGGAAAAGCAATCGAATAAAAAATGCTTGGATCCAAAAAAGACAGGACTCACTAACACACTGAAATGACGAGATTGAGGAAATGGAAAAGGGCAGGGCATCTCCTTCGGTGCGAAGGTGACAGATTGTCAGGTGTTCAAAGAAGAATGAGAACGTCAAAAGAAAAGATGGAGCGATATATTCAAGCTGATGGCAGGACTCCTCTGGTGGAGAGCTGCTAGGGACAGGGATGTCTGGAAGGAAGAAGTGGAAAGAACTCGCCTCCCAATAGGGCTGGTCACCCCGGGAGGTGCTCACTATTACTGTCCAAAGGGAAGGCCTATGCAGGAAAGGATACAAAAAGATGGAAAGAAAATTGATAGAAGTTGATGTCTTGTCAACTATTATGTATATAAATTTATTATTTTTTCTCTCTCTATCTTTTTTAAATGTTTATATTGTATTTTGTAATGATTTTAATTTATTGCATAAATAAAAGGCTATTTCATTTCATTTCATACAATGGTATGGTAGTTAAGCAGACATGTGGAGAACCAATCTATCGATAGAACTTCAATAACGTTTCTAGAGGAGAAGATCTCGAGACCACCTTCTTATCTGACCCCCTAGGAGCATTATCAGGTAATGAGGACTCAGGCTAAAAACAAGTGGGCTTGGGTGGTTAGGTAGTTTATCATGGAAAGATTAATATCTGGTTCTGGCCAAATCGTTAACTTTTGGAACATTGAAGTCACGATATATAACTTTAATTGTGACCAAGTAAGGAACATTAAGGTTTTTGATTTGTAATGAATTGGAATACGAGAGGACTCCGATGGTTTAATGGAGCCCCAAAGCTCAACTCCGTAAGTCCAGATAGGCCTTATAATAGTCATGTAGATCAGTTTTTTGTAATGGATTGGCAATTTAGACTGTTAGTCTAGTAAACGTTGCAATAGTCGGAATCTACGAGCAGTTTCTTGTCTTTTTAGTCTTGTATGAGGAATATTGATTAAGATCGTCATATCAATGTAAAAATAAATGATTTTTTAAATGAATTAGGTATTTTCCTTATTTTATATCAGTTTGTATAGTAAGTGTTTAAATATTCGAAGAGCGGTTTCCTGTCTTTTCAGATTTGTATGAAGATTCCAAGTTAGTTATTTGTCCAGATGTAGTTCTATGTAACAAATCTGTTCGGCTGGATTAAGGAATTAAATGATACTGTGGGGCAGGAACTCATGGATGGGTTTACGACGAAGGGTGACGGTGATTTGGTGGAATTTATTTTAATCCTCCAATCCTCCTTTAATCCAGCTTATACACCATTCTTCAAGGATGGTGATGTGGGATGAGAGGGTTTAGAAGACAATAGAAGGATCATTATTCATTGATTATAGACAAATGCACATCGGCATAAGTGGTGAGAATAGTGTTATAATGGGTTGGGATGTCAGCTGTAAAAACTGTATAAAGGATAGGACCAAGGATACTACCCTGAGGTACACCAGCAGACTAAATAATATATCAGAGAAATAGTAACGGAAAATAAACAAGCATGTAGGGTATTTAATTTACGGATCTTCTAATGCAGTCTCGGGTGCCAGACTCAAGTTACCGTTTAAGATTTTTTAAAATTTATTAATCACATCTCTTAAGTGAATTATGAAAATCTTACTATTGTTGATGTAGTTAGTAAGAAAGGAGAAAATTTTTTTGAAGAATAGTTTTTGTTTTGAGATTGTGTGTTTTACTATATGACAAGGACAATTAGCCTGCAAGAGAAAGTTGTAAATGAATTATGACTAGTCAATGATTGAGGTAGTCTGCTTGATAATGGCCTAAGGGCCGAAACGTTGGAGGTTTAAAATAAGCTGTTGATAGTAAATTGGATCATTGAAGTTGGTGTTATTACTATTATAAACCACTCAAACAATTAATTAAAAAATATATTAATTAATAATCTAATTAAGTAATAAATTCAAAGAATACTCATGTAAATTCTATAGTTGCTTTTTTATTCTAAAAATCCCTGAAACAATCGGACTTTAGATTCGTTAGTTCAGTAATATTTAATTACACATTAAATGCCCGTCAATTTTCCTTTACACCTAACTGTATCACAGCCGCTTCGAATCGAATCCCGCTGAATAACAGCATATAAGCTCTTATTAGCATAGAGATGGATATCTTAGAATTACCACTTACTTCAAATTTTACACGAATATCCTAACTATATAATTTTGTACCTCGAGGAAGTAGTTCCGGGTAAGTGTGTCGGATTCCTGTTGGTTTGAGATCCGCTACTTGTTGATTGGGAGTCGCGGGATGAGACGAGGAAATAACACGGATCGAGCTGGTTCCAGAAATGAAGGGGTAATTTGGACAATGAGCCGCAGAACTGGTCGAATCTTAAATCCTAGCAGTTAATATCTGTTATCCGTTTGATAGACTGAGATTATGTAAAAAAATGTCTGGCCGTCATGTGTATGAAAAATATACTTGTAGTTATCTTGCCGTGTCAACTGTTTAGGGAACAAACTTTTTTTTTTTATTTATTTGTTGATATTTACAACTGTATAAAAAAATACAACCAGTAAATTTGATCATAATGAC
>NW_027107421.1:425309-427531 GCF_000696795.3 Halyomorpha halys | reverse complement strand
AGTCCAAGATAACGAATCTGTTCTACAGGGGTAAGAGCCACATTATTAAAGTATACTGTAGGGCAGTCGGCAGGTTTACGACGAAGAGTAAATGTGATTTGTTGGGATTTATCTTTATCCTCCATTTTCGACACCATTCTTCGAGGATTGTGATGTGGGACTGGAGAGTTAGGAAACAAACTTAACATTATTAGCAGAGTCCTAACAACATATACTGATAACAAATGTGTATTTTTTGTGAGCATTGACCCTAATACTGCATCACAAACTCTGCAGTGACACATAACATCTATTGAAGACTAGAGGATCAAAATAAATCCTAACAAAGCCCTCCTCTCCGCCTACTCTCCTGTCCTCAAGTATCTTTTTTTCCAGTGTCCCCTGTTGAACAGATTCGGTACTTAGGACCCAATCATGACAAGGGACTTACTTGGGATCACCGTACTAGACTGAAAGGACTAGAAACTGGACGTATATTTCGCATATTAGAATACAAACTTGATAAAGTGATTCCTCCCGTTTTTAATTCTTACAATTAAAAATCCTTGATGCTCCTTATTGCCAAACAAAATAAATTCATAAAGACCTCCATATCCGATTTATTGCCTATTTGACCCAGAATACAAATACCTCCTTTCATTCCAAACGCACAAACACGTAAGTTCTTAACAATCCCTGTTAATCCTCTGAGACGTCTGAAAAGAAGACGGGCATGGGATCTTCTAATTTAAGGCAATGATTGAAGTACCATTAGGTGGTTCCTTCCCAAGATTACCATTTGTTATGAAACATTTATCACATTTACTAATTATATTTTTTTTTTCACGGAAAGGCCTTAACGACCACGCGAATATCATTATTTTTACTTCCTTTCATATCTCTTCTCACCTTATTTTATTCTTCCCATCTCTTCCTCATTCTTTCCGATTGTTCCTTCTTTCTTCGGTCCACGAGACACCCTTTCTCGCACCTCTCTCCCCCACAAGGACCTCAATTTCTTTTACTCTTCTTCCGTAGTCATCCCTATCGAAGAAGTCTCGGTCTGTTATTTTGAGTCACTCAGTTTCTTCCCTCATCTGTTTGATGTACCCCCGAGCACTTGCATCCTCTCATTTTATAGATGTCTCTATTTAATCTGTTTGGGTGCATTCTCACCATATGTCCATAGAACCTTAATTTTCTTATTCTTATGTCTGTTTCCAAATCATTTGCCTCTTTGTATATTTCCTTATAAGGTCTCAACCTATAGGCTTCCTGTTTCTTCTTTGGGCCATACATTCTTCTTCCTGTTTCTTCTTAGTATTTTTCTTTCTATCCCTAAATTAAAGTTGTAAATTTTATTAATTAAATAAAGTAAAAAACATTATTATTTAGTAATGATCACATCGAGAGCAAGAAGCTACCGCCATCTGTGGGAATGTCTGCTAATCTAACATAATCTAGAAGAGCCGAGCTTAGCAGTAAATAATTTTCTTTTTTATGAAAAAAAATTTCATTATGAGTGAGTAAATTCAAAGCAGTACCAAAAGGACGAAGTAAGTAGAGGATGAAATATAAACAAGAAAGCAAGTTCTCCAAAATATATATTTCGAAAATAACTTCAATCATATATATTCGTTGTACCAATTCATTATTGAATTTTTTTTTTAAATATTTATTTATTGCTATTTACAACTGTACATTATAAGTATATGTTATATAAGTATATATTATAATACAATATAAGTTAAATTGGAGTGTTTCAGACGTGTAGAGAGACTACCCATTGGTAGCACTCTAATTTTGTTTAAAATTAAAATTGTAAACTTATCAATATTAATTTCACCTTGTTCCAATTTTACCGACCACTACTATAATTATAATCTGTTCGGCTTACCCTTTATAGTCACTTGGTCTTTGCTGTTCAAGAGGTTTTTTTTTTCCTGTGTAGGTGACATTGGTTTGTTCAATACAGCCATATATCAAATAGTTATATTCTATGAAATATTTGGCTAAGACGTTGGCCCGTTCGTTTCCCCAAAGTATTGTCCTGATTTAATTATATAATCGAATAAAGTTTTTGCGGTGTTCACTGGCATTAAATGGGTGAACTGCCCACCTTCTTCGAAGTCTGTCATGACTACTGCACAAAGTGACATTATCCTTCTATTCATGGTGTAGGCTCAAGAAATACGTGCTAGTTCGAAGTACATATTTGATATTTGTCACTAACTAGAGAGGGC
>NW_027107421.1:422029-424629 GCF_000696795.3 Halyomorpha halys | reverse complement strand
CAGAGCACTCACATTCAGAATTGGTTTTATTTTATTCAATACAGATTAATTTATTTTAAGGCCTTTTAATAGATTATTAATTATTTCTGGTGTTTTAAAAAAAAAAAAATAATTTACTGATATTTACAACAGTATTAAAATATAAACAAGCAGTAAATTTGATGTTAGTCATACAAGGGAATGATGCTAACATGTGGAGAATTTACCCATTTATGGAATTCCAATAATATTTCTAGAGGTGAAGATCTCGAGGCCATCTTCTTTTCAGATGCCTCGGAGGACTATCAAGTAATGACAGAGAAGCCAGATTAGAAATAACTGAGTTTGGGTGGTGAGGATATTCATCATGGAAGGAGTGTGTCTGGTTCCGGCCAAGTTGGCTGCAAATTTAGATTTGAGGTTCTGATGGATGACTTGATTTGTGACAAAGTAAAGCACATTAAGAACACTAGAGGAATTCGATGTTTTAGTGAAACTCTTAAAGTTCTACTCCGTATGTCCAGATAGGCCTTATTATAGTCATATAAATGAGTCTTTTGTAATTAGTTTGAAGTTTAGAACGTTAGTGTAGTAAGTTAGTCAAATCGACGAGAGGTTTCCGGTATTTTCAGTCTTGTATGAAGATTCCAAGTCAGTCGTTTGTCCATATGTAGTCACAGATCTACATCCTACTAGGAATAAGTAGAGTATTATTAAAAAAGACTGTGACAGTGTTTCATTGATTAATACGTAAATAATTTAATAATTTTATACATAAACATGTTAATATTATTATGAAAGGAATATGGTCCGGGTGCGGTCAAAAAAACTCAAATAGTAGAAATATACTAATTTAATGAGCCAACGTTTCGCCCCACGTTGCAGGGCTTCTTCAGGGCTATTTTGACAGCAGTCAAAACTAAAATGATAATATTATTTAAAATTATAATAAAATTATAATATTATTATAATTGAAAATGTATAACTTCACCATAAAGAATTTGATTTGTGACAAAGTAAGGAGGATTAAGGATTTTAGACTGTAAGGATTGGATTCGGGAAGAATTAGATGGTTTAGTGGAGCCCCAAAGCTCAACTCCGTATGTCCAGATTGGGCTTATTACAATCATGTAGATCAGTCTTTTGTAATGGATTGGAAGTTTGGACCGTTTGTCTAGTAAATGTTGCAATAGTCGGAATCTACGAGCAGTTTCTTGTCTTTTTAGTCTTGTATGAGGAATATTGATTAAAATCGTTTTATCAATGTAAAAATAAATGTTAAATCAATTAGGTATTTTCTTTATTTAACTAGTCAAATATAATCAATTTACACAAAACAGAAGAAAAGCGTTGACTAAGCGCTGTTGTGATTTACTTGAAATAACCTGTCTGAGAGATAAGAACGGATAAGCCTTACTATATTTATATTGATCGGTTAGGTATCAAAACTATCTTTTTGTATTTCTATGTTTGTTATGACAATAATCAACAGTTATTTTGTCAATTGCCATAACAATCATGGATTTATTTTTACCTTTAGTTAATTATCAAATTATCCCATACTTATCCGTTATTTATTATCACTCATACTGACAGATGTTTAATATAAAGTATAAACACGATGATATAAAGTTTCCCTTCAATTTCAGTAAAGAAGATACTGTCACATCCCAGGTTTGTATGAACCTTAAGTACTTGAATAATTTCGGTTTTGTACAACTTTTCGTTTTTGTCCTAGGTTGTTCATGTACACTGACACAAACACCATTATCCAGGACTTGAATATTTGGAATCTCAATACGGGTATTTTTGAAAACTCGGATTCGAAAGTTGCACGATCAAAATACTTCTCCTTACTTCATGTTTCATGTATAGGTAAATTAATAGAAAATTAATAAATTGGATACAGTTTTTATTTGTTGTTTTCAGCATAATAATTAAAAAACTTAATATTTATCCTGGTATCTTGATATATGACAGATAAACCCCTGATCACGGAATCACTTATGATCTGGGCTGATCTGTTTCCGTGCTAAATCTGATAAACTGCGGTCCGTATTGGAGATAAGAGGTGGACGACCGTTGTTTTTTTGACTCGATTTGTGCATTTTACATATACATTTTATTTGTAATCGATATCAAAAGTCCATATTTGAAATAATACATTAAACTGACACAATAGGAACACCACCCTAAGGATTTTAAATTAATAAAATAGATTTCAAAATAAAGGTTTTGATTCGCAATTCTAATATTTATTTTGTCTCCCATGTCCCACTGATTTACAATGTTTGCTAAGTCTGGCGGTGATATTTAGGTCTCATTACACCGCGAAATTCCTGCAAAAACCGTCTGAAAATTGTATTTATCTACGTCTCAACATCCATTTGTTATTTATTTTATTTGTATTTTTAGATGGTAATGTTTATATGCCTCCAATGTTGTTTAATAATATATTTCTTAACACAAATTAAAAGTTCCAAAAATGTAATAGTGATTGATAAAATGATAAAAATGCTGTAAACTACTACGCATTGGTTTATTATTTATTATATAAGCAAATAAAAAACGGATATAGAATCGTATTACCAAGGCTAAAAAAAAAAATTAATTTTTTTTTT
>NW_027107421.1:419252-420476 GCF_000696795.3 Halyomorpha halys | reverse complement strand
TCATCCTCAGCTAGAGATAAATACAACAAATACAGACAGCACATGTAAATATTCTATTTCTTCAATCAAGATACAGTTTAAATTAAAAATTTCACCTCTAGTCAAGATTATATACTTTTTATTTTTTTTTAGGTACCTATCTTTAACGTTTTTTTGTTTGTTTTTTTTACTAAAATGATTTTTAGTCAATAATGAAATGAAAACATCAATCTTTATTCTGAGATACTTGGTCCCCTAAGAATAGCAATTATGAACAGAATTATAAAGCTTTTATCTGGCTACATTAAATTACGCTAAAAGTTCACGAAAATTTGATATTCTAGGAGATAGATATATAGTTGATGTTTGAATGTGGTTAAGGAGAAAGCTTTACGGATGGATAGTACAAGAGCCGGGAAGAAAAAAAAGGTAGTTATCTCACCCCATTTTTTTTATTCCTTTAATGAAAACTATGTATAATTACTAGTCAAAACTGATGAGTCTGCCAAGTATAAGTAGAGGGCATAAAAAATGGCGGCTGTTTCAAAACCTTAAAAAACATTAATTTTTCATTTGGATCTTTATATCTCAAAAACAACCAACAACACTAGAAAATCTAAACAACCTTATTTAAAGAAGAGTAAATTTGCTGAAATATGAACCATAATAGAGCTATTTACGTCCAATAGTTCTCGAGATTTAACCATTCGACGTACAAATGTCTATTAGCACTAAAATTAAAGCTAAATAATTGTACTATAAAGTAGTTTATGACCTTTACCTACATAGAGATAGTACTTTTCATTATATTTGCTAAAATAAATTGATTTATAGTTATTCGGACTATAGGTAGGTTTAATTAATGGAACACTTTATTTCAGAAACCATTGGACGTACAGATGTCTGCCAGCATTCAAATTAAAGCTGGTCACATTTACTATAAAATAGTTAATAACCTTTAGCTTTGTAGAAGCAGCAGTTTTTATGATATTTGACAAAATAAACTCACAAAATGTTAAATTCTAGTTGTTCGTATAAAATGTCGGATTTTTGAAAAAATGTATCTCTAGACCAATAAAACGCAGATATGTCTACTAAAACTCAAAATAAAGAAAATTTAACTTACTATAAAGTAGTTTATGACACTTATCTACTAGGGGTAGTAGTTTTTATGATATTCACATATGAATATAAATTTGGCAAATAAAAATTTGTTCGAACAACTATAAATCAATTTATTTTAGC
>NW_027107421.1:415830-418057 GCF_000696795.3 Halyomorpha halys | reverse complement strand
TAAGTATTTTGAAACTAACGGGTTTCAAATTTGTTTTCTTTGTCAATTACCAAGGGCCATTATAGAAAGTAATTACCCTCAATATGAGAAAGAGAGAGAACGCAGGATAAGCGTTGTAAATTATTAAAATATTCAATAAATAAATGTCTTTTGTAAAATAAATATTATCAAGTTACTCGGATATCAGTGAAAGGGTAAGCATCAGTTTTACAATTAGTCACGGATTATCTAAACAGCCATGAGTCATTTGGTGTATCAGTTTCCGTTTCGAGGAGGTAGAAAGCGTATCGTTAATTTAGCTTTTTTCCTTTTTTTTATTATTAAGTTTAGAAAAGTAAGTGCTTGAAGGTATACGTTTATTATTTTCATAAATTAAAAAAAGAATAAGAAAAAAAAAAAACCTTCCTCCTTAAAATTATGTAAACATTGCATATTATATAAGTTAACTGATGCAATAACAGTTCAATGACGGAGACTGTTTCACATCTTGAACGTGTATTTTTATACACACAACAATTTTATATATACGACAATTAAAAAGTTAATATATTTTTTTTTTAATTTCAAACTATTCATTACAAAAGAATGATCTAAATGACTCTAATAAGACCTATATGGATATACTGAGTTGAAATTCGGGGCTCCATCAAACGTTCTAATTCCTTCGTATCCAATCCTTAAAATCCAAAATCCTTCGTAAAATCTTGAATGCTCCTCAGTTTGTCACAAATAAAATTATCTATAAAGCGCTTATTATTCCATATGTAATCGATTAGAACCAGATACCAATCCTTCCATTACAAACAGTCCAACTGTTCAACCTTTCGCATTGAACAGCCTTGATGAAGCCCTGCAAAGTGGGACGAAACGTCGGACATTAAAATAGTTATAAACTATTTGTTCTTTTTTTGACCGCAACCCTGACCATCTTCTTATATTTAAAGATAAAATAATTTTTAGTTGTAAATATCATTGAAATTTCTAAACTTGAGTCACAATAACTTTTATTTTTATAGCTCTCTATTCCAGTTTATGTTATTCTTATTATATTTTGTTTCTTTCTTGCAAATTGGGTCTTGTTTAAAATTCATTCTGGTTCTTGTTACCACTAGAGCTCAAACATATTTACCATCGCAAGTCTTGGTTTGGGATAATATATTGAACATGTTCTGATCGTTGTGAACGTGCAGATATTTGCATATCTTTGGCAGGTTATAACCTTGAATTTAAGTATTGGGAGTACTTCAAGATTTTTTCTTCTTTGTTTTCTTTTGAAGTGTCTGAAGGTCGCATTTAATTTCTTCTGTGAACATCCCCTCTCCTGGGAAGTTGTTAAGATATTTAGCAGTGAGAGCTATCGCATCCTGGAACTTGTTTTTCATGATTTTATTTTTGGAAGCACATTCTTCGCTGTAACCTAATGAATTTTCTATTGATATAGTTCAGTTCCTGCAAGGTCATATTTAATCCCTTATTTTTATTGTGAATTCTAACAGAGTTCCAAAGAACATAGGTATACAAAATTACCTGCTCTTTGTAATTAGTAGAAACTTCTTCACATGTAACTCTCTATAAAATGAATAAATAGGCACTGAACGGTTGGAATGACATACTAAGTTATGATTGGCAATATGATTGATCGTGTAAGGGTAATATTAATGGACTAATTGACTACGTGTATCGTAGGAGAAGACAGAGTATGAATGATGTCGTATGGGCCAACATAATCTTTTTTTTTTCCAAATCTTAAAATTTGGCGTAAAAATCAACAAATTTAAAAAGTTTTCTAAATCTCAACTAACAGATATTAACTTTTGGAAAGTTATTTTTTTTTTAAGGCAATCCACTTCAAAGGTGACGTTTACCTAGCTTTCTACAGGTGACCAACCTATTCTAACTATGGTTGGGGGTCAAGTTTTTTATTTTGTGGGACCAATACTTCATGAAAAAGTCAACGCCTCAAGGTCGGATTCGAACTATCACAGCCCTCAAGTTAATATTTAAACATTTTTATGGATGCATCTCAGGTAAATAATTAAACTTAAATGTAAATTAACATTCCTCATATTTACTTATTGAGTGCAGTTGTAAATTTTCACTAAATATTAATATATTAATGTAAAATGTTGATTCGTAACACCTAGCTCAGCGATTCCCAAAGTGAGTGCTGCAACACCTTGTGGTGCCCAAAACGTATGCCAGGTGTGCCGCAAGCGAATATCACTTT
>NW_027107421.1:413657-414987 GCF_000696795.3 Halyomorpha halys | reverse complement strand
TTTAAAATTATATAATATAAACATTATATACAATAAAAAACTTCATTTTTCTTTTTTTCAAAAATCTCAAACTAATTCCTAGACTGGAGTGACCCTCGTGAATGAAGACAGGAATGACATTCACAGGTCCTCTAGGAAATCCTGATGGATTCGAATTAACACAATTGGCCAATCAGGAATGCCAATCCGACTGAAATGTTTTAATGTCATAAATAAAAGACTAGTAACGTGTTGAATAGCATGTCCTTCCTGGTAGGTAAGTACGTTCAGTTCTAGTTGTAAAACTGTTTCAATCTCTTCCAATTGTTCTTAATACGTAGCAAATTATCTTCTACAATCTACTTGGTGTTTTCCAGCGATGAGCTTCGATTCGACAATAACCTTCGATTTGCCGTTGTTAATGATGGAAGGACGTTAAAGACGTTACTTTACTTCAAGGCCGAATTTTTCATAGCATCTCTTAGCCGTCCATTCGTTCACACTTTGAGCTATATCTTGCCATTCATATTCATCATTAATGGGAGTTAATCGAATTTAAAATCATAAAAATATAACTCACCAAGATCACTGTGACTTGGTGCCTTCTAAGATATAAATAAATATTGACTTGATATAAAGATTTTAAACCAATGTTACCTTAGGTATCTCGAATGATTAACACTAAAACTCTTATGACCGTCATTTTTTATATTAATAATATTCTTTATTTATTCTGGGATTGATCACTTTAGAATAATATTACTGGCGTCAAAATTACACTTTAGAGCCTTAAAGTAAAATACAAAGAAAAAATGAAACTATAAATCGTCATAAAATATAAAATAATTAATTTGAAAAGATAAAAATGACACAACAATAATTAACTGAATATATAAAATAAAAGTAGAACAAATAAAATAAAGCCTTAAGTCAGATCATAAAAGATAATGTGACTAACTTCTGATAATAAATAAAAAATTCAAATACAATTAAACTAAAAATAATAAATGAAAAAGAACAATTTCTGTTGATATACATATTCACAGGTATAAACGAATGTCTGAAACATCAAATACAGAAAATAAATAAACCATGGATATATTTTTTATTACTATCAAAAAGGTAATAATTAAAAATTCTCTAACTAATAATAATCTTAAGCAAATAATGCAATAAATGAAAATTTTAAAAAACGAGAAAAGAACTTTTCTGAAATATTAAAACATCCAATTATATTTATATTAAATATTATCTCTCTTTCCATCTATTCACATCTTATTTGAAACTTTTAATTTTTTATTCTTCCGAAATTGGGTGGACAGAAGGTGGTTGAAGATACGGGATTTGAAGG
>NW_027107421.1:408010-412576 GCF_000696795.3 Halyomorpha halys | reverse complement strand
CATTTCTGAGGATAGCGAGGATTCTACTCATTAGAGAGATGTAATTCCCTATCACAAGAACATTAAACGTAATTCTTAAGTCCATCAGAGAGTATTATAGGAAATTGTAAAACGTTTTGTAAGAGATGGAAAATCGCAAGAAAATAGCATAATTATAAGAAATGAAACAACAAATGGCATGCAAGGTACCTGATTATTTATTTAATTTAATTTAATCTATTTAAAACAAACAGTAATTATGATAAGTACTGCACAAACTACCACAACACTTATTTTTGATAGTAAAGGGCAACTTAGAAAGATAATAGCAATATTATCTGGGTATACTCAGGAGACATACATTAAAAAAAAAGAAATAAAGATTGTCGGTGTGAAATATGTCCTATCAGTGAATAATGACCCATCAATTGTATCCCTAATCCTCCAATTGTGTTATTGTTGTAGGATTGTGTCAACTGTCAACAGAATTTTGTCAAAACAAAAGGATTAAAATAAATTCCAATAAATCTCATCAAATCTTCTTGTCATCGTGGCGTATAGAATCCTTTGATAATGTTCAATTTATTCCTGTCTAACAGCTACCTAGGACTACATCTCGACAAACTACTAACTTGGGATCCTCATGCAAGAAAAGAAACTGCTCGATGCTCGCCTGTTACAAAACGTACTAGAAAAAGGTTTTAAGCTTCTAGTTCAATACAAAACACTCATTTACATGACAATAATGAGGCCTGTTTGGACTTTCCGAGTTGAGCTTTGAGGCTTCACTATCCCATCGAATTTTCCTCATATCCATTTCTTATAGTCCTTTGTAAAATCCTCAAGGCTACTTACTTTGTTACAAATAAAATTATCCATAAAGATCTTAATTTATAAATGTAACCGACCAAGCCCGAATATCAGACATCAATTATAAACTCCCTAACCTACCAAACGCACTGGTTCCTAATCTTGTTTCCTCTTTCATTGCTAACAATCCTCCAAGCATCTGGAAAGAAGATGGCCTCGAGACCTTCTAATGTCTATGTGTCGTCGCCTAAAGTCCTCTTCAATCAGCGGACTAATGCATAAGGAATTTAATGTTTCATATCTAGTAGATCTAGTAAGGCGTCGTAATTTTTATGACTTATTGACATTGGTCTTAGATTTTTCCCTGGGACCTACTCACTGCTACAGTACTGAGTTCGAATCCAGCTCTGAAAGATAATTATTGATTTGATTACTATAGCAGTAAGTAGGTCCCATTCCTCCGAGGTCTCATAATACTGGTACCCTTAATTTGGGGAAAAATCTGTTGGTTGAGCGTGATTCTGAAAGTTAGTCCAGCTTATAGGCTGTAACCGACGAGAGAACTCAAAAAGTGAAACTTAATGCTTAACCTCTCTCCAAGAATCAAAGTCACAGATCCAAATTTAAAAACTCCTTTATAATTTTGTGTCAAATATATGGAAAATGGCGTCAACTACTTTTGGAAAGCTGATATTAGGTTAATTAATCTTACATTCAGATAAGAGATTTAATTTAAATAGTTAGAGCCCTTTTTGAGAAAAGCGAATAAATCTAAACAATCAAAAATATAAACTGACTCTTTATATTTTATAATTTAACTAGCTCTCCTCATTATAAATTATAATTCTTATAAATTCCTTATAATTTAACTGAATCTACGGTCAGTCAATTTTATCGAAAGAAATCTCAGACCTATATTTACCATTTTTTAAAATATTTATTTATTGCTATTTACAACTATACATTATATTCACCTTAAATATGTAATTTTATTTATAATCTTAATTTTTTCTTGAGACTGGTAACTTTTTAATAAATAATTCAAATTTTATCCATTATAGTCTCAAAACCTTTTATTTCTCTTATAAGTCCGACGTTTCGGCCAATCCGGCCATCTTCAGGGACAATCTACTTAATATATTTGAAACCACATAATTTAAACAACTCTAACTTCATGCAGGCTATTCTGCCCAGGTTAAAAAAAACATCAATATCTAATTAGTCAATTATCACTTAAAACAAAGTCAAAATTATTCATCAGCAGACACTATTTCTTAAACTTTTATCACAACAATCTTGTGTTTAATTTAAAATTTAAAATTATGTTGATAGATTGTTGTGATAAAAGTTTAAGAAATAGTATCTGCTGATGAATGATTTTGACTTTGTTTTAAGTGATATTTGACTAATTAGATATTGATGTTTTTGACCTGGGCAGAATAACCAGCATGAAGTTAGAGTTGTTTAAATTATATGGTTTCAAAGTTGTATTAAGTAGATTGTCCCTGAAGATGGCCGGATTGGCCGAAACGTCGGACTTATAAGAGAAATAAAAGGTTTTGAGACTATAATGGATAAAATTTGAATTAATTATGTAATTTCAGTTTCGGACGACTCTTCATTTTTGATTTTGACATAGACTTGGTCATTTCGACTCAGTTAACCTCAAAACCTCTCGCCCAATACTAAACTTCGAAATTTTTAACGATCGCATTACTATCCCTTACTTCATATTCCATATATAGAGTAGTGAAAGTAAAAATATAAAGAAACACCTATATTATCGAAGTTCGCAACTATTGATTAGCTTTCGCTGAGTGATTATTTAAGCGACTTAACCGTTGGAGCGGAACGTGTTCATCGAGAAGTTAGTTCCTATTTAGTGAGCATTGGATCCAGACGAAGCGTGTAATTACTCTATTGTGTATTCTGCTATAGGAGGCATATCTTGTCTCGAAAATGAACTCTTGTAATTCCTTATTTTTCATCGTTTAATATTATTATTGCGGATTGCTCGTTGGATAAAGGTTATTCGATTATTATACTTATTTCGAATGACCTTCTTTTAAATTAAATATTACAAAGTTGAGTTCAAACGAATAGGCAATGTGGAGGCGAAGGGCTTTTCATAGTGTAGTATTAACACGACTTTTCAACATAAATACACGTTTTAAGATCTCATAAGTCAAACCAAGCCTGTGAGTATTTTGGTGTCCCTAGCTCAAAATTGAAACTGAAATCTATAAGATCTTTATATGCTTGAGATATTACAATATCAATTTCACTAAATTTATTTATCGATTTTATACTTATTTATACCCTTTTCTTAGGTATTGGTGGAAACAATATTTGCTGTAGGTGACATAGAGACATGATACAAACATGTGGAGAATCTACCCACTGATAGAACTCCAGTAACATTTCTAGAGGATAAGATCTCGCGAGGCCATCTTCTTCTCAGACGCCTAGGAGGATTATTAGGTAATGAAGGAGAAGCCAGGTTAGAAACAAGTGGATTTGGGTGGTTGGGAAGTTTATCATGGAAGGGACGGTATCTGGTTCTGGCCAAATCGGCAACATATGGGACATTGAGGTCCTGATGGATGATTTGATTTATGACAAAGTAACAAAAGGTTTAGTGGAGCCCCATAGCTCAACTCCGTATGTCCAGATAGGCCTTATAATAGTCATGTAGATCAGTCTTTTGTAATGGATTGGAAATTTAGACCGTTTGTCTTGTAAATGTTGCAATAGTCGGAATCTACGAGCAGTTTCTTGTCTTTTTAGTCTTGTATGAGGAATATTGATTAAAATCGTTATATCAATGTAAAAATAAATGATTTTTTTAGACTAATTAGGCATTTTCCTTATTTAACTAGTCAAATATAATCAATTCACAGAAAACAGAAGAAAAACAAATACTGCTTTTTTGATCCTTTATATGACATCTTTATCTGGAACTTAATTAAATATTTATTTGAGTTTAAAAAGGTGAATAATGGATAAAAGGGACAAATTTGACAGTTTACATTGAGCTTTTCTTGAAATTAAAAATAAGATGTCAAAGGCCAGACCAACAGGAAAACGGTCAAGAGGGAGACCCAGAATACGATGGAAGGACTACATCTCCAGAGTGGGAGAGAAAAGAGGAAAAACTAGGATACCCTGAGGATCCTGGCTCGAGATCGAGAGACTTGGTTTGCTTGGACAGAGGCACCTCCACGTTGAAAGGCACTAAGGAGGAAGAGAAAGAAGAAGAAGAATATAAACAAATAAAATAAATTAAACTATATACAAATAAAAGATACTAAAATAATTAATTCTTTTATTATATAACAAATTTAGAGCACTTGCTCAGCCTCCACTGGCTCATTACCAGTGATGCGGCGAGAGGGATGCGCTGGGATCTCTTGAGCTCTGCTCTACCCCTCACATGTGGGGGATAGAGTGGGCTCAGGGATCCTCAGATCACTTGTGTAAATGTTTATATAGAAGCGTAAATGTGACTAGAGATTATTTTATTTTTATCATGCACATAGTTTAATTATGTTAATTTTTTTATCCTTCTATTTGTATATATTTTACTTATTATTATTATTTTTTTATGTTATTTTATTTTCATATGAATGTGATCTGTCATCACTATTACCTATTGCCCACAACAATGTGGCAGATTGTAATATCTATCAATAAATAAAATTTTTGAAATATAATGAATAGTAAACTAAACACTCGATACAAAAGAAACTCACTCTCAGTGGATAGAAGAATATAAGC
>NW_027107421.1:405302-406175 GCF_000696795.3 Halyomorpha halys | reverse complement strand
GTGGGGGATAGAGTGGGCTCAGGGATCCTCAGGTCGCTTGTGTAAATATTGTATATAACAGTGTCAATGTGGCTAAAGATTATTTTATTTTATTTATTTATTTTTATCATACACATAGTTTAATTGTATTAATTTTTTTATCCTTCTATTCGTATATATTTTACTTATTATTATTATTTTTTTCTTTTCTTTTTTATGTTATTTTATTTTCATATGAATATGATCTGTCATCACTATTACCTATTACCCACAACAATGTGGCAGATTGTAATATCTATCAGTAAATAAAATTTTTGAAATATATTGAACAGTAAACTAAACACTCGATACAAAAGAAACTCACTCTCAGTGGATAGAAGAATATAAGCTTGTCAATATGCCCATATCGAAATAAAAAATAAATAAGTTAATGTTGACTTAAGAATACTAAAAGCTGATTGAGGCTAAGATGCACACCGATGGAAGGGAGTGATCACCTTCACTGAAGGATCCCAACCTGTGGATATTCTACTGTTTACTTTCGTTATCCTAGTTTCGGAAACCGTTAACCCAAAAATTTACTATTAACTCCTAATCATTATAAAAATATCTCTAGACTCATTTTTGTTTAAATAATGGACCATTAGAAAAATATGAACTACTCTTCTTCCATTCTATGAATAGAGTAAAAATGAAAATATTTTCGACAAATAATTACTATAAAATACCTTCACTCAAGAACACTCGTCCGAAATTTTAAGATATAAAATTTAGGATACTGAAACTGTAGAATAAGAAGTAGAATTGGTAATAAGGAAGACAAACGCTTGATTAGAATAATTTTTCTTTCGAAACGAATGGTCCCTGAAGATGGCCGGATTGGCCGAAACGTCG
>NW_027107421.1:401590-404540 GCF_000696795.3 Halyomorpha halys | reverse complement strand
ATTTAGTAAATTTGTATTTAGAGGGGCGTCATTGGATAGATGTAAGTAGAGAATGATTGGTTGTATCGGCATCGAACACTAAGGTAACCCCTTAATAACTTTATTATTGTATGTTCAAAATTTTTGACTCACCCAATAATACAGGAGTAGTTTAGATACTGAAGATGAGGATGAAATATCTCCGAAACGTCCAAGATAAAAAAAATGAATTAAGCAGTAATGTTTTTTTAATTTTTGACCTGAAGACAGAATAGAAGTATAATAAATTTAATTTATTGAATTATAAATTTATTTGGAGAATTATTATTAGAGACCATCTTATCTTAAAAATTAAGAAGAAATTTTCTTCGCTGTGTTTACTTTTACTAACACTGATTAGGAATATTTTGTGTATTTCAACAATTTTTTTAATGATTAAGATATACAAAACAATCAATGTTAATAACAGATTCACTTGTTAACGAAGCATGAAATAGGTTTGAAAGGCTTCTGCGGCCGCTTTGTAAATCACTATTTGGCGAATTGACCTTTCCGAAAAGTGGGTCCCTGACCTTTCACTATTTGGTTCTGTATGTGTAGTGGTGTTGAGCGCAAACCAATTGGTTGAGATAGAATTAGTATTTGATTTATCGTTTAGTTTTTGTTATTTCTTTTTCTTTCTAATTTGTGTTATTAATTTATTCGTTGACTTAATGTGTGTTTGAAATTATTTCATAATAAATCATGTATCAACAATAATATATATAATCAAATTATATATTTATAATTTGGGTTCATACCATATCCATTCAACATACTTTTGGATCTTACTATTTTAGACTTTTTAAAACTTGGCACGGCTGTTCTATTGGTATAGACTTGAAAAATTATTAAATTGGTTGAATTGTTAATTATTCACGTCGGATTATGTTTCTTCTCATGGAAATTTTAATACTAGCATTGTTTTGTTTATTTATTTATTAGTTATTGTTATTTTAAAAATTAATATGAATAGAGTTGAATTTATAAGAGTGAGGCTTTATTTTTTAATTATGTTAACAATGAAGCTATAACCATTTCATACTTATATTTTCCCCTGCGCTTTTCAACAATACAACCTATTCAAGGGATAAATGTGGAAGTTTTAAAATACGTAATTTTTCAGAAAATTAAAATTTTTTTTTTGATTAATTTATTTTATTGAAGAGAATTAATATAATCTGCCACAATTCAAGGATATTAAGTATTAATGTTCAAATACTCATAGAAGAAAATAAAAGAGAAAAAAAATGAAAATAATAACAAAAGTAATCACTGAATTAAAAGAAAAAAAAAACGAAATTCAAATAATAATGATAAAGAAATATTATCACTTGACAATAGAATATTAACTTGTATAAAAAAAAAAATAAAAAAAAATATGAATCTATATCAAAAGTATAATGAAATAAAACTAATCACATAATAAAAATAAAATAAAATAACATATGAACAAGACTAAGAAAATCAAATTTAATTTACAATAAAATAAAAACACATTCGCACATATATACAATATTAAAATTCTACAGAACTCTGAGCCAAGCCTTGCCATTCCCGTGTGAAAGGCAAGCCAGGACTCCAACTGACCCCAGCCACAGTACTGGTGTTGAGGGCCAATGGAGACTAAGTGAGATCGCATAAACTCATGACTTGAGTGGAGAAGCTGGCCATTGGCAGAACTTCAACAGAAATTCATAAAAGGTTTCGGGGCCAATGCCGTTTGAACCTTAGGGTAGGATTATAGGGATGGTTGGGGCTGGTAGGGATTGTGCCAATCGAAGGGATCAGGATGGTAAATAAGGTTCTGATGGCAGTTGGTAAATCTAGATGGAATGACGTCATGAACGTAAGGGACGTTGAGTTCATTGTGTGAGGTTTTGTTGGTTACGTAATATGGAGCATTAACTATTCTTTGAAGGACTGGATACGTCTGATATGCGAAAATTATGCTTCCCCCACAGTAAATTTTAAGTTTTTTGTGAGATATGTTGCCTTATAGTAACCTAAATAGTGTTCCATATCTCGAAGTAAATAAGGAAATTTTCATTTAAAAAATGAGTGAATATATTTTAGTAAATTTCTAGATTTTCCATAAGTTTGTATCAATAGAACAACTGTGAAAGGTTTAAAGGAAATGACCCAGATAAAATATTCTGAACAATGGTTTTATTTAGAATAATATATCGATAAATTTATATTGATTTATTTTGATCTTATAGTTAGTAAGAGCCCATAATAAACCCAAAGATACCAAGGATTAGCATAAACCAGACAATGACGGCAATCACAGGTTTACTTAGGATTATTTTCGAGGAGATATGTTTTTCAACGTTATAAAATAATAACTTTAGTTATTTTTATAAAATATTGCAGTATATTAAAATGCAATAGTGTAGAAAGTTTTATGAGTTTTTCAGGGGGAAATTTGGACAAATGCGTTTGATGTTAGATACTAATATTTGATAGTAATAAAAACAAATTGAGAAAAAAACCTTTTGAACCTCATTAAGAACAGATTTTTTTAAAAATATAAACCTACCTTCGTCTTACCCTACAGTATCATTTAATGATACCCCACTCATTCCTGTTGAACAGATCCGTTACTTAGGACTAAATCTGGACAAAAGACTGACATGGAATCCTCATACAAGACTCAAAAGACAGGAAACTGCTCGTCGATTCCGTCTATTACAACATTTACTAGACAAACGGTCCAAACTTCCAATCCATTACAAAAAACTGATCTACATGACTATTATAAGGCCTATCTGGACATACGGAGTTGAGCTATGGGGCTCCACTAAACCTTTTGTTACTTTGTCATAAATCAAATCATCCATCAGGACCTCAATGTCCCATATGTTGCCGATTTGGCCAGAACCAGATACCAATCCTTCCATAATAAACTTCCCAACCACCCAAACCAACT
>NW_027107421.1:399168-401450 GCF_000696795.3 Halyomorpha halys | reverse complement strand
GATTCTCCACATGTTTTTATCATGTCATAATATCACTTACAGCAAATTTACTTGATGTTTATATATGTATACAGTTGTAAATAACAATAAATAAATTAATTAAAAAAATATATATATAAAGATATAAAAAGTAAAAATTGATCGCAGTTTTATTATATACGCATACAATTCACTCCATTTCTATCGGCCGTTTTCAAAACATTTTCGTCTTCACCGCTGTTGCAATATTAAATACTATTGTCAAATATATAACTGTTGAAAGTATTTTTAATAATTTATTTTACGTAGTGGAGAGAGAGGGCTCAGGGATCCTCAGGTCAATTGTGTAAATATTGTATATAAGAGTGTAAATGCAGCTGGTGATTACTTTATTTATTTATTTTTTCATGTACATAGTTTTATTATATTTAATTTCTTTATCCTTCTGTTTCTTCTTCTGTTTTTAAAAGAAAGATTTTATGTGATTTTTTTTTCCATTTATTTATTTATTATTATTTTTATGTTATTTTATTTTAGTATGAATGAGTATGAGAGTATGAGTTGTAGCGGTGTTTATAACTACGAAGCAATGAACTATACATCTTCAAAGCTAAATATTTTCCTCTGACCTATCGGAGTGAATCTTCTTCTCATCTAGACCGCCAGTACATAGTGCAATCTCTGACTAATAAATATTACTATGAAAATATGGTTCAATACAAACATTACTTACAATTCTGCAATTACAAACTGCAGTGTGTTCTAAATTATGATGCTACTATCTTCAGGTTTCAGGTTAATTCAGGGAAGAACTGAATCGATTTTGATATGAAACCTGAAGATAGTAGCATCATGATTTAGAACACACTGCAATTTGTAATTGCAGAATTGTAATAAATGTTTGTATTAAACCATATTTTTGTAGTAATATTTATTATTCAGAGATTGCACTATGTTCTTTTAGTTTTGTGGAAATCATTTGAAGAGAATGTATATTCTAAAAAAATGTGTTTTTCTCATTGTAGGGCATGACTATGCAAATAATGAAGTTGCGAAACGTCGCCAAAAGATGTATTATTACAAAGTTGTGTTATTATTGACTGTTGTATTGAATATTGTATTATTGACTGATCCTCAATAGATAGATAGATAATAATGTAATAATAGATGTATCAAATCTCAAGGTGTATACTTTTAAGGAATCAGCATTAGTGGAAGTTAAACCCGAAACGGTTTTCTCAAAATGTGTTTTTCCTTCATATTTACGTCATAAGATGTTTTGCAACATATTTCTGTAACTCTGTAACCTTACTCGACAGATATTCATGGTATGTGCCTGAAACGTTCAAAATATTATTTCATCCTCACCTTTCTTAAACCATAGGTATAACTTGTACATACAAATATAAAAGTACAGTTTCATAATTTTGAAAGCGGATACATATAAAATAGTCTTAGGTCCATTTAAGATCCGTTAGGTTTTTTAAAAAGTACAGTTTGAAACTACGTCACTCCCGTGAAAAAACTCTAAATTGTACACGACAAAAGCGAGCGGATGCCGCGAAGGCCTCCGGAATGGGCATTTACACATAATAATGACATGTAATGGAATATTTAGTCTGCGTTGCTATTCAGGAGAGGTTATGAGTTTGAATTCCGAACAGGCTGAACTGAACTCATGAACATGGAGCGCATGAATCATCATGGCGCTGTGAGTATCTTAGGAATCTGTCATTTAACACCAAGCGTCTCTCAGTGTCTATTGATTCAATGAGAGGAAGTGCGATATCGTTCAGTTATAACTAGATACCTGATTTTTGAGCAGTAAAAAATCTCAAAATGTGCAATTCTGTGCAGTAACAATTCAGAATGTTTATAAAACACCTGAACTCAGTAACAATCAAGTTTATTGATTAATTTATAACAAACTAACTGAAACTTATGCAAGGTTAGCAATGCTATATCCTATCCTAAACAGAAATTCCAAACTAAAACCAGAAACAACTGTTATTATATTTAAAACAATCTTCAGGCCACTGCTGATGTACGGCTGTGAAGTCTGGGGAGCGGCATTCGTCGGCGGACGAAAAAGAAATAAAACTACAATCTTTTCAAAATAAAGTCCTAAGAATCGCAGTTAATGCTCCTTGGTTCATAAGAAATAGCCAATTGCATCGCGAATTACATACGGAGTCGATAGAGGATTATATCAAAAAACGGTTCATGATGTTCCACTCCCAGTTGCCGACAGTTAAAGGAGCAGTGACCTACAACCTGGGAAACCCAACCTCAACCCGAAGACT
>NW_027107421.1:397084-398043 GCF_000696795.3 Halyomorpha halys | reverse complement strand
TAGAAACAAGTGGATTTGGATGGTTAGGGTTAGGTTTCCATCGAAAGAATTATATTTGGTTTTGGCTAAATCGGCAACATATGGGACATTGAGGTCATGGTGGATGACTTGATTTGTGACAAAGTAAGGATTGGATTCAGGAGGCATTTGATTCTTTTTGGATTAAATCCAATTCATCTGTTTAGTATATTTCTTAGTATATTGCTTTGCCTCAAACACGTCTATTTTAAACTAAAAACTAATTAAAGAGAAAATAATAAAATGAAACAAACTTTTAATAGGTACAACGATATTCACTAAAACAGCTGTAGTAAATGCCCTTGGAAAGTATTTAACTATTTCAGGTACATGAAACCGAAAGATCATTTCTTCCGGAATTACTAAATCCAACCACAGATTATTGTAAGATATACTGTACTTGTACGATAACAGCAGATACGGAGACTTCATGACATACTATATACAATTACTATCTACCTGCTACTATATACAACTTGTCTCATACAGTAACCTTTGACAACTATTTTTAACTACTGATTCTTACAGTGGCATGGACATAATATTTGTTATGTTGTAAAACAAAATGTAGAAGGTAGGTGTAGAACATAAGACAACAAACAACTCATAAGGATGAGGCGTCGTCTTGCAACCTTGTAAATGCAAAGATACCAGTCAGTTTCAGATTTTTATTTCTTAGAGACCCCAAGGAATGAAAACTCAGCTTTAGCACTCTCAGAATATTATTAAAAATCTGTAGGATAATTTGTATGTCATAGAAGATCAGAAAGGGTGTAAGAAATAAAAAAAATAAATTATTAACGATAAGCAATTAACACCGACGTTAGTGCCATAAAAGAAGAAAAGCCTAGAAAGGGTTTAGAATGTAGATGACACACAAAAGATACCATGCCCATCAAAGCCATAAGTGCCAAGTTTCAAGTATTTTATTACTCTTTGTG
>NW_027107421.1:394396-394723 GCF_000696795.3 Halyomorpha halys | reverse complement strand
TCATCTATATTATTATATTAAAACCGTGAGTACTATATGATAACTCAGAAAAAAAAATCTAAATTTCACCTATTTCATTGAGTGTTCAATATTAAAAATTATTTGCTTACGCTATAAACAATTATTAGCGACAAAGTGGTTAGTATTTTTCTTAATAAAGCAAAACGTAGCTGGAACAGTTATTGTTCAAAATTTACGCTCCGTGCGTGGACGTTGCCTGGAGACAGATTGCCGGCTCATTATCCTATTGCCTTGCTCCTGAGCACACACTGCCTTACAATTCTCCTCGCTAATAAAGAAGAAAGGCTGTCTTATAAAATAAAAAAA
>NW_027107421.1:385178-393326 GCF_000696795.3 Halyomorpha halys | reverse complement strand
TACAAATGTTGCAGATTGTTACACAATGGTATAATAATTAAAATTCATTCAAGACTGAAAAGACAGGGGACTGCTCGTCGATTCCGACTATTACATTTACTATACAAACGGTCTAAACAGTCAATCCATTACAAAAGACTGATCTACATGACAACAAGGCCTGTCTGGAGATACGGAGTTGAGCTATGGGGCTCCACTAAACCACCAAATTCCTCCTGAATCCAATCCTTACTTAATGCTCCTTACTTTGTCACGAATCAAGTCATCTATAAGGACCTCAATGTCTCATGTGTCAATGTGCCGACTTGGCCAGAACCAGATACCAATCCTTCCATGATGAACTCCCCAACAACCCGAATCCACTTGTTTTTAACCTGGCTTCTCCTTCATTGCCTAATAATCCTCCAAGGATTAATAAGATCTCCTCTAGAAATATTGGATTTCTATCAATGGGTAGATTCTCCACATGTTTGTATCATGTCACTATGTCATCTATACCAAATTTACTTGTTGTATATATTTTTATACAGTTGTAAATAACAATAAATAAATTTAAAAAAATTATTTAGTATATCAAAAAAATAAAACAATAAATAATTTTCAAATGAACATTTTTTAAACGAACTGTTGAAAACGAGTATCAAAAATTCGACCAATGTCAAACCCTTCCGAAACCATTTAAACCGTAAGGAAATCTAATTTCTAGTGAAAGTAAGAAGTTCTGTACCTCCAGCGACAGTAAGGAAATTTGTGCCTCTATGACCACTAAGGAAATCTGTATCTCTCGTGACAGTAAGGAAGTCTGTACGCCCAGTAATAGAAAGGAAAGTTTTTCTAGGCCGTAATCTAGAGTGTCCGTTATTGGCAGTTTTCTAACTTTTTCCTACTGGCACGGAAATTTCCATTGAATTTTTGTAAAAAATTGAATAGCTCAAGTATTCAAACTGTTGAAAATAACATGAATATAAAAGAATATCTTTGCTAGAAATAGTTAAGTAATATATACATTTAATACTATAGAGGTAGCCCCATTATAAAATACTTATCTCAACGTTTATAGTTTCTCTTACCTGATAAGGTCTTTACAACCTTTGATATGAAAACTAAAACCTCTTTCTGATCACAATAGAAAGGGTAAACAAGGAATTTACGTTAAATTTGTAGTTGTAAAATTACGTTGTATTTTATTATTAATAACGGAATAATACAACGGATTGATATTAGCTGTATATTATGAGGATAAAGCTCAGTGTAATTTATTACACATTTATGATTTTTTTTTTAAACTTATATATGTATGTATATTTACGACATGTAAATTTGATGTTAGTTATAAAATGGCATGATGCAGACATGTAGAGAAACTTACCATTGGTAAATCAAATGACATTTCTAGAGGAGAAGATCTCGAGGCCATCATTTTTTCAGAGGCCTAGGAGGATTAACAGGTACTGAAGGAGAAGCCAGTTTGGAAAAAAGGCTGGAAAGTTTTTCATGTTAGGATTGGTGTCTGGTTCTGTCCAAATCAGTAACATATGGAAAATTAAGGTCCTGATGAATGACTTGATTTATTACAAAGCAAGGAGCATTAAGGATTTTACGGAGGATTTTGGATTCTAAAGATTGGGTACGTGAGAAATCCGATGGTTTAATGGAGCATACGTGTGGAGAATCTACCTATTGATAGGAATCTAATAGCATTTCTAGAGAAGAACTTGTGGCCATCATCTTTTCAGAGGCCTAGGAGGATTATCAGATAATGATGAAGCCGTTTAGTGGCAGTAGGGAAGTCTGTATCTCTAGTTATAGTATGAAAAGTAATTATAATTAAATATAATTATAAATGTAAAATTCTTTCTTGATGAATAGCTGACACTACTAATCTATAGTAACGAGTGATTAATTGATTTGTTGCAATTATCATGCTAAACCATTTACTCTCTAATATTTCAATTATATAAATTCAGCTTCAATATTATCTTGATGTGGTTATTGAATGCACCCCTTCCCAATTCTATGAAAATTGATAATAAATTTTATGTAACCCAATTAGAGGCGAAGGAGATGTAGATAAAACTGATAACTGGGTTTAACTGCTGGGTAGGAAAAAGAAAAGAAACAAAAAATGGAACGTGGCAATCTAAAAACACGATGTTATTTCAATCTTCCGTTCACTTTTCTCTTTTTAGACGTGATATTAATATAAAAACAAAAATTTTTTTTTAAAGAATGGAATAGGCTAACATTCTATAGTGACGTTGTTCTGTACTGTCATGACAGTGAGACATTGTGGCAGTGGCGCAGTGTTCTGTGTACAGAGTTTTTTTTTAAAATTCTTATTGTGTAATATTACATTCTGTCTCCCATTCATACCAAATTTACAAATATATAAATTAAATGATAGTAAAATAAGAAAAAATGGAGTTATACAAATAAAATAAAATAAGTAAAAAAGAAAATTAAACTTCAAATGATAGGAGGATAAAAATAAATCCCTTCAAATAACCTTTACTCTTCGCGTAAACTATAAAGCGCTCTTACCCCAGTCGAAAGGATCCACTACTTTCGACTACATCTGGATGTAGAAACGATTAACCTGGAATCCTCACACAAGATTGGAAACTGCAAGTCAATTCCAACTATTACAGCACTTCCTAGACAAACGGTCTAAACTTCCAACACATTACAAAAAACTGGTCTACTTGACTGTAATAAGGCCTATCTGGACATATGGAGTTGACCTTTGGGGCTCCACTAAACCTTCGAATTCCTCTCGTATCCAATCTTTACAATTCAAAATCCTCAATGCTCCTTACTTTGTCCTTCTTACCTCCTTACTTTGTCCTTGTTACCTTCCATTATAAACTCCCTAATAACCTAAAACCATTAGCTTCTAACCTTGCTTCCTCTCCCATTCTTGAAAAACCTTCCAGATGCCTGAAAAGAAGATGGCCAAGAGATCTTTTAATGTAAAAATGTTATTAGAGTGCTACCAATGGGTAGTTTCTCTATACGCCTGTACCACTTCAATATAAACTTACATCAAATTTACTGAATGTATTATTATGTACAGTTGTAAATTTCAATATAGATATATGAAAAAATAAACTTCAAATGGAATAACATCTTGAACACAATCATTCCTATTCACAATGTTTACATTAAACCTGGGGAACTCCGATCCGATCTCTTGCCTCCACTTGTGAAGGAATGAGCAGGACTCCGGAGATTCTGACACTTCTATCTCAACCGCGTCACTGGTATTAAAAGCCAATGGAGGATAAGTGAGGGCGCTAGCTATAAATATTCAAGTACTAATTAAGAGTCACGTCTTTAAGACTGTTAAAAATCAACCTCTTCCCTCCATTTTTAGAAAAATCAAAATCAAAAGGCTCATTTGAAAAAAAAAAAATTTTCTAGAAAGTTTTAAAACAACTTGGATTTCGAAATTAATAAAACTCAGCATTTTGAACAAATGCGAGATGGTGGACTACCATTAATAATTAAAACAATCAACTCACATATATGCCTGTTTTATATATTTTTTTATTAACTTTAAATTTTTTTAACTGAGAAAAAAACAAATAATTAAAATTAGGTGAATCCTAAAAAGGTGAGGATATTCAATGCAGTAACGCTTTGTTTTTGCTTTCTATGTTATTAATTTATCTAATAATAATTATAACATAGCATAATATAACATAATATTTAATATTAATTGAATCATAAATAAATAAAAAAAAATCACTACAAAATAAAATATTCATAGACAAGTACATAGCAAACAAAAATCATTTATACATATCGATTCCGTAATTGTATTTTTATTTTTTAATCGTAATAAAAATAGCAATTCTTAACACTTTGAAAAATGAAATACTTTAAAGGGAACATGGTTCATAAGAACTTTGTTTGACATGTTTGGTTTCCCTAAAGATAATTCACGATGATATTTTATTTATAAACATAGCAGAAATAATCATTGTCGTTTACACCACTATAAGATGAGACTAATAATGCGATAATAATAATTAAAAATTCTAAACAACAAATAAAAACAATTTTATGTTCATTTATAAATGCCTTATTTCAATAAATCACACCGGTAAACACGAATTTTGTGTCTGAGTTCTATATGTCAAATTTCGATTCCTTCCCCGTATTTAATAAAAATACAAATGGTTTCGTCAGATAAATTTTGCATTTGTAGAAACTAGAACGATATTTCGGATTTAAAGCGAAATTAGCATTATTTTCTCAACTGTAACTAAATAACTTCAAAACTACGAAGTGTAGAAAATTATTAAAAATTATAAATTTCCTGAGTTATTTTTATCTCATAATCATTTATTTTTCTATCTAATCTATGTATCATTATTTTCAATAAAACTTAGTTATATTTTCTTCTAGCCTAAGTTTTCTAAATAGTCAATACAATAAGATCTACAATAACAACAATAATATTTTCATAATCAAATAATTATAAAACTAAAATTATACATAATAGGAAGCGCTCGAATGCCTGTTGCTCTTAATTGTTGAATCTTGTATTAATATTCTTCTATTAAGAAAAAGTTTGAGAAAAAAATCGTAGTGTTTCACAATGAAAAGAGAGCAACGCGATGTGAACATATTTACGCCAGTGAGTCTCGTGGCTTATGCGGTTACGTGCCAGAACAGAAGAAAGTTGTGTTGTAACTTTAAGCAGCGAAAGTAAGTTATTCAGTTCTCATTGACATTGTTTTACTATACTGAAAGTATCTTTCATTTTTAATAATAATGTTTACTTAGCAAAAAGCTATTATGAATAAATAAGGGAGATATGAATGGGTTTAGTGTGAGCATTGTGATTTTGCCATTATGCAACACAACCTCGACCCATTGCTACTATCTTGATCGTATGTAATCCTTTGTGAAAATACACTTTCCATCCACTCTGGATTTCTAAGGATTGTGAATGGTTTGGGCAACGATATGTAAATAATATAAGTAGACTATCAAAGAATAAAATCCAAAAAAAGTTATTACTTACTTATTGCATATTATATCGCACAAATACACAATACATGCACGGCTAAATACCATCTGCCTGGAAATTTCCTATGGCTCATTGACTGATTTCATAGATTTTTTATTTATATCTCAGGAACTATTGTTAAGATCTGTCAGAAATCAAATTAAAAATAAGCTGATGCACTATAAAGTAGTTTATAACGTTTATTTTCGTAGGGGTAATAGTTATTAATATATTTGTATATGAATATGAAATTTTGTCCGAAAAACTACAAATCAATTACAAACACAAAATTCAATGATCCATTTTTATCAACTATTTATATCAAAAACTTTTAACGTTTCGGCCCTTAGTCCATTTTCAAGGAACAACCTTAATCATTGATGTCATAATTCATTAAATTTTTTTTGGAGGCTAATAAAAACCACATAATTTTAATACAAAACTATTCTTCAAAAATTGTTTTTCCTTTTTTATTAACCACATTAACAATTTAAGCGAAACCGGTACCTTATTAACATTAGTGAATAGAAAAGGAAAAACAATTTTTGAAGAATAGTTTTGTATTGATATTATGTGGTTTATATAAGATATGGGTAAATAGCCTGCAAAAAAAAGGCAGTTTAATGAATTATGACATCCATGATTAAGGTTATCTTCTTGAAAATGGCCGAAACGTTAGAAGTTTTTTAAAATAAAAAGTTGAGAGTAAAAGTGCATCATTGAAGTTTGTGTTAATAATAATATAAACCACTCTCAAACAAACAGTCAATATATTAAATCAGTAATCAATTTATTTTAGCAGATACCACTACCACTCCTTCGAAGATAACTGTCTTATACTACTTAATAGTACATTAAAGTATCTTTAATTTCAGTGCTAATAGACATCTGTACATTTATTGGTTCCTGAGATAAATATTTCCCACAATAAATTCACTAGCTATTGACTTTTCAGTAAATATTTTTCTATCTCGGGAACTATTGAACATAAATAGCTCTACTAGGGGTTATATTTCAGAAAAAATATTCTGGTTACTACTTTTTTTTTTATTTTTTTTTTTTATAATTTATTTATTGATATTTACAACTGTATACATATATACACATCAAGTAAATTTGCTGTAAGTGATATTATGACATGATAAAAAAATGTGGAGAATCTATCCATTGATAGAACTCCAAAAACATTTCTAAAGGAGAAGATCTCGAGGCCATCTTATTTTCAGACGTCTAGGAGGATTATTAGGTAATGAAGGAGAAGCCAGGTTAGAAACGTGTTGGTTTGGGTGGTTGGGAAGTTTATTATAGAAGGATTGATATCTGGTTCTGGCCAAATCGGCAGCATAGGGGACATTGAGGTCCTGATGGATGATTTGGTTTGTGACAAAGTAAGGAGCATTAAGGATTTTACCAAGGATATTGGACTGTAAGGATTGGATTCGAGAGGAATTAGATGGTTTAGTGAAGACCCATAGCTCAACTCCGTATATCCAAATAGGCCTTATAATAGTCATGTAGATCAGTCTTTTGTAATGGATTGGAAGTTTAGACCGTTTGTCTAGTAAATGTTGTAATAGTCGGAATCGACGAGCAGTTTCCTGGCTTTTCAGTCTTCTATGACGATTCCATGTCAGTCGTTTGTCCAGATTTAGTCCTAAGTAATGGATCTGTTCAACAGGAATGAGTGGGGTATTATTAAAAGATACTGTGGGGCAAGACGAAGGATAAATCTGATTTGGTGGGATTTATTGGAATTTATTTTAATCCTCTGCTACTACTTTAAACAACGTTTTATTAGATTTTCAAGTATTGTAGGTAGTTTCAAAGATATAGAGCTCCGAATGAATAATTATTTTTTTTTTTAATATTTTGAAACTGCCTCCATTTTTCATTTCCCATACCTATACTTGGCTGACTCATTAATATTGACTAGTATTTATACGTAGTTTTCATTAAAGTAATAAAAAATTGGGGTGAAATAACTGCCTTTTTTTTCTACCGGGCTCGTGTAATACTAGGATTATTAAATTATTGAAAATTCCTTTCGTGTATGTTGTATGTAGTTTATCTATTACTAATACTTCTTGATAAATTTTATTTAGACTTCTTATTAAAACTAACCAAATTTTAGTTATCCATAGCCTGGATACGGTTTGGGTTATCCTCAGTATCGGAGGCTTTGTATTTGACTTGGAATAAATTTGGTTCCAAAACCATGCCCCCTTGTCTACAAAAATATCAACAGTGTTTTTATTTCACCATGGAAACCGTAACAACATGTCAACAAATCATGTATAGTCAAAATTCAGATATAATTTTATTAGTACAAAAGAAAATTTATTAAATTTAGCTCATAAAACAATAAGACGATAATTTACATTTGTGAGGAGAAACTAATAAATAAAGAGGTAGAGAAAGAGAGAGGAATACTTTATTCATCTATGCTGCCTAAATACATTAGGTTGCTATCTCACACAGCATACTTATCAATCCGTAATCGGACATATATAAATTACAGATAATTACATGGTATAATAAAATAGAAAGAAAACAGTTTTTTTCCCTATAGTTTCCTTTTACAATCAATTTCTATACAAATACAAATATTTCAATTCATTCCTTTTTTGTCTTTCCCTTTCTTGTCCCTTCCATTTCACAATTTTTATTTATTTGATCGGCAAACTCACTCTCTCGAATTCACCCTCCTAGATCCTCTCCAGTAATAATAGTCACAGGAGTAGATTAGTTTACCAAAAAACAAACAAATAAATACATTTTACGAGAACAGGATTAACACTTAGATTCAACGGAAAATATAATAAAAAGCCGGTTACAAGAAACACTTGAATTGATAAATAGGTTAAAAAAAAAAATAATAATATAACAAAAAAATGGAAATAAAGAAACTCCTTAATAATTGATTAACAACTTGACTCCGAAATGACTTAAAAAGGAACGAAGTAAAATGGGATTACCTGGACTTGATACTTAATCAAATTCAGTCATTCAGTGCAGGACATGAATGGAGGAAATTTTTACTATCATCATTATTTTAGATAACACTATCATTCTTAGTTATGAATTACTCGTAATTCAAATGTTGCTTGATATAAATCATCCGCGAGCTTTAT
>NW_027107421.1:381639-383993 GCF_000696795.3 Halyomorpha halys | reverse complement strand
TCGAATCGTAATAATTAAATAATCGATTAAATTTTTGATATCAATAAATAGACACTACCCAAACGCCAACCTAATGGTCTTATAAGTTTTATTTAACGAATAATTAATAGAACAATTTTTTAACAATTAACTATGAATATACAATGATATATAAATATGCAATGGGTAGTTGATAATAAGTGTATTTGGTTATAAGAGGACAAAAATTTTAATTAGAAATTGTGTAAAAAAAATTTAAAAATTGGCCATTCAAAGAAATATTTTAAGCATGTTGATGAAAAAAAAATATTGAAGGAAAAAACGTAAGATTTAACTTCAATGATTAAAAATTTGCCAAATTAAAATTAATAACTAATTATAAAGAATATGAATTTTAACTATTTGATTATTTTTCAATTAATTATAAATGAAAAAAATTATATACATGAGAGAAATAAAAAAAAAAAAATGTAGTGCTTTGCAAGTATTTTTCGAGAAAATGCCAGCAGATGGATAGAGGGTCTGAAACGTAGGAGTAAGTAATACTAATGAGGTGTTAAATGGAAAAACTTATGTTAAATGGAGATAACATATACATGGTTGAGAGTCTGTTACTAGGTCTGTTAAATGGAGAATGACGTCACGCAATAGAGCTGCTGAGCTCGTCACCATTTTGTTTGTTGTCGTGTTAAGTAACTTGCTCATAGTTTGTGTTTTGATTGTGTTAGTATTGTTTTGGATGTTTTTAAGTCTAATAAAGCAATGGATGACAATAATAATAGTAATTGGCGGTTGTCAATTGACTCATCTTTATTCTCTTCCTCACAAGTGATATGATCAACAAGACACTCAATAGCCAAAGTTATACACAACTTCTTCTTTTCACTATTTAGGTATGTCGTAGTAAATTACTTTAATCAAAACTTGAAAGTAAGCAATAACATGTAGTCTTGGAAGGAAAGGTTTTGAAACATGGATTTTAAATAGGACTGCTCACAATCCTATACTTATAACATTTAACATGGTAAAACATTTTACATTTAACACAACATCATGAATACCCCTAATACTGTTCAAGGACGTATCCAGGATCAAAACTAGGAGAGGGCAATGCATAATCAGGTTGTGACTTTACAGCGTGGAAAATGCGAATGAAACCAAAATTAAAAAAAAAAATTGTATATAATTATAGTAATTTTTTTTATTAATTATTGTAATTATTTGTCTGAAAATAATAATTTTTTCATTTTTTTTGGGGGGGGGGGACATCTGCCCTCTGCTGTCCCCTTCTGGGTACGCGCACGGCATTGTTTATGTAAAATTGATAAAAACAAATGGTTCAATAGAAATATAAAGGTTTCTAATGAAATCAGAAGAAAAAATCTGAAATCACCTTAAAATGGTGCCTTGAAAAAAATATATTACAAAAATCGTAGAGGTTAGGGAGATTGAACATCGCTATAGATGTTTCATTTAACATCTCATTAGTATTACTTACCCCGACGTTTCAGACCCTCCATCCATCTGCTGGCACTTACTCGAAAAATACTTGCAAAGCACTACATTTTTGTTTCAATTTCTCTCATGTATATAATTTTTTTCATTTATAGTTTATTGAAAAATAATCAAATAGTCAAAATTCATAATCTTTATAATTAGTTATTAATTATAATTTGGCAAACTTTTAATCATTGAAGTTGAGATTGAACATCTATAGCGGGACGTTTATGTATTCTTGCCAAGCTTTCGATGTACATAAATTAGTTAAAACAAAAACAAAATCTATTAAAGGAACTGATTCATCAAAGCAAGCAAAAATTTCATCACCATTTAAAGAAAACAAATGAAAATCCAAAGTCAATAATTGTTTATAAACAAACATTTATTGTTTGACACTAATACAAGGTCTCTTCACTGGCAACGATCTCTGATCTGTAAATGATAATAAATAAAAATAATTTTGCTAATTTACTAATCCGAGAATAATTGAAAACAATTGTCTTTCTCTCATCTATGAATTATTTATTACAGTGATAAGTTCAGTTCTTGATAGGTCACGTTCCGTGAGATAATTCAATCGTCATATAATAATCAGTTCGTTTTTGTTTAAAATAGTCACAACATTAAAATTAATAGTTCAAAATAATTAAAATATTCAAATCATCACATTTTCCACTATAATAAGAATAAATTAATTACTGGAGTGTTCTGGGATGAGTGTCTTAACACGTGGAGGAGAACTAACAGTGAACTGCTTGCAGAGACTGGTCAATCAAGATCTCACGATATAAATTCTATGATCCTGGTTTCTACTCTATACGTTCAAATATTATCAAAATTTTGCTTTGATATTACTATTTTAACATTTAAAATTC
>NW_027107421.1:379628-380784 GCF_000696795.3 Halyomorpha halys | reverse complement strand
ACGCCTGTAACACTCCAATTTAACTTAGATCAGATTTACTAAATGTATTATAATGTACAGTTGTAAATAGCAATAAATACATATTAAAAAAAAATAAACATTTAAAATACTTCTTTTTTATTTCAATAGCTAGTTGTAGCCAAGGTATTGGAAAATTTTCAGCATCTTTTGTCCCTATTATATTTCTTATTCAACCACTGTATTAAAATTATATACGTTACAAAAATATCTTTGTGAAGGTCCGTTAACGCACTGCTTAGGTGATATTCTCGTCTAATGATTTTAATTGTTATGAATTCTTTAGGTTTTAATAATTAATAAATTAATATTTTTTTCAGCTCCTTAATTTCTGAAATGTAATGATTAACATTCATATTAAACGTTGTTCAAAGTGATTATCTTTCTCCTACTGTACCAGTGGCCGAACTACACTAGATATCTGTTATTGTTTTTCAAGTTTCAATTATCCATCTTTGTATAGAATTAATGTCATTGATCGGACTTGCACAAACGATTCATTTAATCTTATCTAAAAAACAAAACAAAAAAAAAACCCTGGCTATGGAAGAAAGATGCCGATCCCTTCTTAATGCTCAAGGTAATGACTTTGAACAACGTTTAATATAAATGTTAATGTTTATATTTCATTAATAAAGTAGTTAAAACCCATATTAATTTATTTATTATGATCTAAATAATTCATAATAATAATTATGTTTAGGCGAGAATATATTCCAAACAGTGAGTTAACAGTCATACCTTCACAGGGATTTTTAAAATTTTTTTTCTTGAGATTTTTAATTCATAGTTTCAATTAGAACACAACCCAAAAACACCCTGTATTTATATACATCTCAGGGGAGCTTCGTGGCTCAGTGGTAAGATACTTTGCTACTAACTCCAAGGACCGGGTTCGAATCTGGCTGTCACAGATAATTATTTATTCTATTACTATAGGCAGAAGTCCTCCACCAAGCCACATAAAGTTGGCTATTCTTGATTAGGGAAATTTTTTTTTAAAATTGTTTTATTGAAAAAAATTAATGCAATCTGCAACTAATTAAGGGTATTAAGTATTAGTGTTCAAATACACATTGATACAATATATACAGAAATAGAAAAAAACAACAACAGAAAAATGAGAAAAAAAAAATGT
>NW_027107421.1:371225-378795 GCF_000696795.3 Halyomorpha halys | reverse complement strand
GTTTGTATCTTTTTTAGCCCTGACGAAGCCCTGCAACGTGGGACGAAACGTTGGCTCAATAAAATAGTATATCCTACTATTTGAGTTTTTTTGACCGCACCCGAACCATATTCCTTTCATCTTTACACACTGTCAATCAATATCTTCCAGCAAATAATTTATGTATATGACAAAGAAAATTAAATTTAACCACTAATAAAATAAAACACCTTTTCTCCTATATACAATATTTATATTCTGCAGGGGAACTCCGAATCCCTCAATGAGATGAAACGGCTAAGCAGGGACCGGGAAAAGTGGTTACGCTAGATTGAGGATCCTCCACGCTAGCTAATGGTGTAAGAGCAAGATAAAGAAGAAGATGAAGGGGAAGGTAAGGCATTAAGAGATCTCAGCAGTTCTCTCCCAGCAGCAGTATTGAGAGTATGGGGAAAAAATCTAGCGATCGAGCGTGATTCTGACCAAATCACCTCCTTTCACAAACATTGGTCTAGGAATAGTAGTTCCTTACAAAGTAATGCACCCCTGACTTATAGGTTGGTAGTGGTACATATTTATTTTAAATATAAAATTATAAATTATTATACAAATAATGTTTTGTTTAATAATTTGCATGTTTTTTTATTGTTTTCAAGCATCTGAGGTTACTCTGTCGGGACATTTGATTTCATCTAATGATGGTTCGTTATTCAACTTATCAATACAATGGGATTCGACCTACAATAACAAGTGAGCTAGTATAATTTCGACGTAACTCCTTCCTCCATTTAACCGAAATATGTTGTTTAAGTTGGGAGGTAGGCGTGATTACGTTGTGTAACCAGGAGAAGAGACCTTGGGTCCATATATGGCCATTATCTTCTCTTTGCATAAACCTTTGCTAGCACTTTTTTATTTCTTTTATAAATCGGAAAACCCTTGCCCATTGTTTGCCAAGGATGTGACAGATTACGGCCGTAGCCTTGGCAACTACACAACTACTTGACGGTTCTGTCGAATGTAAATGTCACACATTTTAATTTTTATATTCCATTCAGGAACGGTAAGGAAGTCGATTACTATCTCCGTCTCACACATTATTCATATATGAGTATGAACATGGTTTAAACTTTATCATTTAAATCGAATCTCCAGCTTTAAAAATGCTTGATTTTATTATAAAATTTAGTAAAACAAAAATCACATTGAGCAGATTTAAAAGATTTTTTTACTAGAAATTATATCAAACTTTCGAAAGGTTAGCAATGCTTTTTTTTATTTATTTAATGTAATTTACAACTGTACAAAATAATACAATAAGTAACTATGTTGTATGTTTCATATACACTTAAAAATCTTGGAAAGGAACCACCCATTGGTGGTACTTCAAGCATTAATTTAAATTAGAAGGTCCCGTGACCATCTTCTTTTAAGATGCCTCGGAGGATTTTCCGGGATTGTTAAGGATGAAAGATTAAGAATTAATGGGTTATGATGGTTAAGGAGTATGGAATGAAAAGACGCATGTCTGTTTGGGCCAATTTTGTAACGAATGGGATGTTAAGGTCTTTGTGAATGAGTTTATTTGTAACATAATAAGGAGTATCGAGGATTTTACGTAGGATTTTGGATTGTAAGGATTGGATGCGGGAGGAATTTGATGGATTGGTGGAGCCCCAGAGCTCAATTCCATCCAAAATTGGTCTGATTATCGTAGTGTATACTAATTTTTTGTAGTGAATGGGAAGTTTAGAGCGTTTGTCAAGTAAGTGTTCGGAATCTACGAGCAGTTTCTTGTCGTTTCAGTCTTGTGTGTGGATTCCAAGTAAGTCTGTTGTCAAGATGGAGTCCTATGTATCGAATCTGTTCAACAGGCGTTAGTAGAGTATTTAGAAAGGATACTGTAGGACAGGAGGGCAGAGGTTTACGACGGAGAGTAAAGGTGATCTGATGGGATTTGTCAGGATTTATTTTGATTCTCTAGTTTTGATACCATTCTTCAATAGATGTTATGTGTGTCTGTAGTGTTTGTGATGCATTAGTTGGGTCGTTGTTTACAGACAGTATACATGTGTCATCAGCGTATGTTTTTAGGACTGTATTAGGGTGGGTTGGGGGGATGCCAGCTGTATAAACCGTATAAAGAATGGGACCTAAGATACTACCTCGAGGAACACCGGCGGACTGAGAAGAGAGAGATGAGTAAGTTAGGTTGTTAGCTATGCTATATCCTATCCTTAATAGAAAATCTATATTAAAATCAGAAACACTTATTCTTTTTTTTAAAACAATTCTCAGGCCACTGCTGATGTACAGCTATGAAGTCTAGGGAGCGGCATACTTTACCAAAAGGAAAAAATTACAATATTTTCAAAATAAAGTTGTAAGAATTGCCGAGGATGCTCTTGTTGGTTTGTAAGAAACAGCCAATTGCATCGGGAATTACAAATAGAGACAATAGAGGATTACCAAAAAAAAAGTTTATGAATTTCCACTCCCAGTTACCTACAGTTACAGGAGCAGTGACCTACAACCTGGGAAACCCAACCTCATCCCGAACACTGAAGCCCAGGCTGCTGCAGGACATCCTGTTATAAATTCTATATTTATCAGTTCTGTTATTGTCACTCTAAAATTGTATTTTATCTTAATTTCTTTTTATTTTCTGTTAAAAGTCAATTATTTATTTTGTTAAATCCAGAATTGTCATTGTTTTTTTTATTAACTTTACTTTATATTTTATTAAGAATTATTATTTTAATCTATTTATTTTGTCTTAATTTTTTGTTTTATTTATAACCTTATATGTAGTTAGGGGTGTCTTTTGTATGAGATAACCGACTAACTTGAAATCCTCACCCAAGACTGAAAAGATAGGATACTGCACTTCGATTTCGACTATTACAGCACTTACTAGACAAACGGTCTAAACTTCCAATTCATTACAAAAGACTGATCTACATAACAATAATAAGACCTATCTGGAAATTTGGGGCTCCACTAACCTTCGAATTTCACTTATATCCAATTCTTACAATCTAAAATACTCCATGCTCCTTACTTTGTTACAAATAAAATCATCCATAAAGACCTAAATGTTCCTTATGTAACCGATCTAGCCCGAATCAGATATCAATCCTTCCATTATAAACTCCCTAACCACCTTAGTTTTTAACCTTGCTTCCTGTTTCATTCCTAATAATCCTCCGAGGCGCCTGAAAAGAAGGTGTTCTCGAGAACTTATATTGTAAAAATATTTTTAGAGTGCTACGAATGGGTAGTTTCTCTACACGCTTGTATCATACCATTATGATCTTCCTTCAAATTTTCTTGATATATTTTATGTACAGTTGTAAATATCAATAGATAAATAAATCTTTCTTTATGCTTTTACAGTGAATGTGACAAATCAAGTATAAGATTGTATCCTTGATTGAAGCGAAACATCGTGGAGGTAATAAACTATCTTGAGAGTATAGGATCAAATTAAATTGCGTTCTTAAGATCTCATTTCAGTTTTATATTTTAAGTGTCCTGTATCTTCGTGTTACATGTTTTAAAACAGCTTTCTAATCCCCTCATGTGGGCCATTTTATTTAATGTTTGAGTTTAAAATAGCGTGTGACATGCTACGTCAATTATATTCCTGAAGAGGAGATAACATTTCAGCGATTTTTACAACAGTTTTAGTTGGTATTTGAATAAATATAAATGAGCAAAAAGTCGTCCACTTTTCCGAAAATACAAAAAGCTGGATACTTTTCCCCAAATTTTTTGGTTCTCGTGTATCTTGAAACGCCAAACTTTCGAATAAAGGGGAGGGAATTTAATTTCATATATCTAGATAGTTTACAATGGTACTTTATTAAAAATTATAAACAAAAAGGAGTTCATTCTCATCTGAAACTAAAATCACCATTTTATTCTAGAAGCGCAATTGGCTTTCCTTTCACGTTAGGTATTTTAAAACAATGGATTCTGTTTCTTTCAACCTTATTCATATTAATGTTCTATTTTACTTTTTATTATTCTTTTTTTTTTTTAATATTCAGTTTATTCCACGGATCATTCATTCCACGTCAACACAACGGAGACAACGATTTCAGTGCCCCAAAGTCTAATGTTCCTTTTTGCTCTAAATTTAATAAATACAAAATAAATTTCTACTATAATGTAATTTTTATTAACTGTTTGAGCAATTTCAACAATTTAATTTGATCCTATACGTCGAAGATAGTTTATTTTCTAACAAAACAATTATCTACTATCATATATTATCAACAGATGGTAAGTTTTGTTGATAATAGTGAGAATCAATTTACTTTGTAAAGAAGAAAATTGTTATAATAATTAATATGGATGCATTAAAATTATATAATTTTATGTTTACTTGGGCAATCAATGCCAATAGCATAATAAGAAACCTATTTTAATGAATGTGACAAATTAATTATAAGCTTCATTGGGGTAAATCTTCGAGGGGGGGGGGATAAACATCAAGTGATATTATATTGTTAAGACCTTTTTTTAGTTTTATTTCATTTTATGTTTTAAATGTCCTGTATCTTCGGGTTACTTATTTTTAAAACAAGCTGTACCACAGTTTAACTTTGTAGTGGCCTATATAAGTTAAATAGTCCGCCCCCCCCCATCATTAATAGATAATAAATAATATTTTGGATATAAATAAATAAATGAGCAGTTGCTACTCGCTACTTTATCGGAAATGACTAAGTAGCGAGAAAACAAAATTGTGTGCGTAGGAAAGAAGATACGTCACCAATTGCTAAAACGAGGTCTCTGGGTCACCTCAGGTGTGTTAATTGAAGGACAGGTGGAGTTGGTACCGTAAGAGGCTATGATAAGGAATAATTGTATTCACTTCTCATGACTAATTCATTTGAATAATTAAAATAAGTATTCACTGCTTTTAAAAATTAATAATGTTAATTAGTTGAGCATTTTCTATCAGAAAACACATGATTTCTGTTTACATTACTAATGATATAAATGCTTACTACATCACTTCGAATCTGGCATAAAAGGCATAGATCAACTTTATTGAGTTTACATCATTGATGAAATGAATATTCAAAAATAATCAGTATATAAACTAAAATAAATAATAACAAATAGGGGGGAGGTGGAATTAGACTAAATCCTTTCAAATAATTAAATAAACAGTCTTATATGCAGGAGAGGAATAGGATTCAGAGCAATTTCAGGACTAAAACTATTATAGAATTTATAATCAGAAAAAATTCCTAAAAAATAAGTATGCAACATATCAAGTAACTAAGATAGCTATGTTAAAATAATTAGCTTTTTTCAATTCATAAGGTCATCTTTATCAATATACAATATGTTAATAAAATTATAAATAATAGCAGTATTCATGATTTTTTGTGTTAGATGTAAAAAGTTTTAACATTTAATACTAAATGTTAGAAGTATAGGATTGTGATCAGCCTAATTTAAAGTCCATGTTATATGTTAAAAGTAGAAGAGCCCCTAGCGGTTTTTCTTGCCAATTTTGTAACCATTCCTTCCAAAACCTTTTAAAATTTCATTATTTTATTAGAGTTTTAAAAACTTCCAAAACAAAAACAACACGAACTATTAACAACTAACCTATTAAAATAACAACTTCTCAGCTGCACTGTTGTGTGACGCCATTCTCTATTTAGCAAACCTATTAACGACCATGTTAAATGTTATATTTCAACATACTAAAAGTAGGATATATTTCTTTAATTAATATAACCTTTAATGTAAATCTAAAAGTGCATGTAAATAAGATTTGAATACTTCTTTTGTAATCATTTGTAAATGGACTGGATAGCTGATGGATCGTCCGAAGCGTCGCCCAGAAGATTGAAATAAAGAATATAAATAATATTAACAGTTTCTTTCCTCGAAAATAAAACAAATAAGTTTATTAGTTGTTTTTCGCTTTGTAGTTAGTTATACAATTAGATCTGAATGGCAAACTTTTTTTTTTTTTTTTATTAAATTTTTTAACAAACATTAAAATTTTAAAGAGTTTAAATGAAATCCTGTTGAGATTTACAGCTTTTTGAATTTCAGTATAAAAACAAAAATAAAATAAAGAAATACAAAAATTTAAATTACTTATCAAGTTTCTTTATCCTTAAAATTAATAGTCTATTTTATATGGCAGTTGTAGAGAATTTATTATCTCATTTTTCTTGTAAATAACTTACTAAATACAGTAGGAGAAGCATTGGTGTATAAAATAAATATTTTTTTTTTATTAACTGCTAAAAAAACAAATTTATTATTTTCAATTATTATTTAATACGTTATGTAATAATTATAATGCATTTCATATTTTAAAAAAAAATAAAGCAATGAAATTAATTACTTATTTATTCATTTTTAATTTTTTTTATAACATGTTTCAAAGTTTTGGCCTAAGTTCTATGCTTTCATCAGGGCCAAATGTGCAGAGATATTACAAGTTATATTAATGTTTTTTAGTATCAAGCTTTATTAATTTTATTTTATTATTAAGTCATATTACTTTCTTTTTTTAAATTTAAATAAACTTATTACAAATTCCACACATCTCAAGAATTTTTTATAAAAATATTAAGTTAGTATCGTTTGATTTTGGGAATATGTACTTAATAATGCATAGATTTTTTTTATGAAAATATGAATGAGCCTTTGTTACGGTTGCCATGGTGAAATAAAAACACTGGCTATATCTGCGTAGACAAGGGGTGTCATGGTTAAAAAAAAACACACAGGTGGGTAGGTAATACACCTTAGGTTTTCTGTTATCTACATGTAAAGAAATACCTATTCACCAGTGGTCATAATTCGATAATTGTTTATATAGGGGTATATTGTAGTTATATTGTGGGCAACGAGTTTAGACGAGTGGGTTTTGGTTTGTGAAGGTGGCAGTTTGATTTTTGAACACGTTACGATTCAATGTGAAGTGGTAATAGTTTATCAGGCCTTGTGTTTTTACTGTTTGAACCGAAATATCACCATATGAGAAATTATATTGTATATGTTTTGTTTTTAAATATTATGGTGTTCTACTTCAATGGACGGTCATTAACACTAGAAGTGGAGATATAGTGCAGTGCGTGGCAACGAATCAGCACGTCCTGGATAGGAGAGTTGTGGCAGGTGTCATCTTCATATTTCTGGAGAAGGTGAGACGGTGACCGGAAATGAAATATCGGACAAAATTGTGTTCTGCGAGGAGTACACCCAAAGACTACGTGGGGTTTGAACTAAATTTTATATTTATTTTTTTATATTTGCTTTTATACTCTTTTGTATAATAATGTAAATTTAGTTAATAAAGTTAAGCATTAAAGCTAAGGTTAAGTCAACCTATAAGTTTTAGTTGTTTTATTAACTGATGATAATTCTTTTTTCATTCTGTTTATATATATTTCTTCTTATTATTAAACTTTTGTACATATAGTTCTGTTGTTCTTTATTATGTATATACACTGCTTTCAACTTATTAATTTACTTATGTTTTTTGTTGTTGTTCACGGAATGTTACGATAATTCAACAGGTGGGTAGGTAACACCCCTAGGTTTT
>NW_027107421.1:366754-371175 GCF_000696795.3 Halyomorpha halys | reverse complement strand
TGGGAATATGTACTTAATAATGTATAGATTTTTTAATGAAAATATGAATGAGCCTTTGTTACGGTTGCCATGGTGAAATAAAAACACTGGCTATAGATATAGCCAGTGTTTTTATTTCACGCAGATGCGTAGACAAGGGGTGTCATGGTTAAAAAAAAAACACACAGGTGGGTAGGTTATACCCTAGGTTTTCTGTTATCTACATGTAAAGGTATTCGCCAGTGGTCATAATTCGATAATTCTTTATATAGGGTATATTGAAGTTATATTGTGGGCAACGAGTTCAGACGAGTGGGTTTTGGTTTGTGAAGGTGACAGTTTGATTTTTGAACACGTTACGATTCAATGTGAAGTGGTAATAGTTTATCAGGCCTCGTGTCTTTACTGTTTGAACCGAAATATCACCATATGAGAGATGATATTGTATATGTTTTGTTTTTTAAAATTGTGGTGTTCTACTTCAATGGACGGTCATTAGCACTAGAAGTGGGGATATAGTGGAATGCATAGCAACATTTTTCAGCCCGTCCTGGATAGGAGAGTTGTGGCGGGTGTCATCCTCATACTTCTGTGGAAGGTGATACGGTGATCGGAAAGGAAATATCGGACAATCTTGTGTTCTGTGAGGAGTACACCTAAAGACTACGTGGGATTTGAACTAAATTGTATATATTTTTTTTTATGTTCGCTTTTATACTCTTTTGTACAATAATGTAAGTTTAGTTAATAAGGTTAAGTCAGCCTATACGTTTTAGTTGTTTTATTAACTGATAAGAATTCTTTTTCATTTTGTGTACATATATTTCTTATTATTATTAAACTTTTGTACAACAGTTCTGCTGTTCTTTGTTATGCATATACACTGCTTTCAACTTGTTAATTTACCTATGTTTTTTGTTGTTGTTCACGGAATGTTACGATAATTCAACAGGTCGGTAGGTAACACCCCTAGGTTTTCTGTTATCTACATGTAAAGGTATTCACCAGTGGTCATAATTCGATAATTGTTTATATAGGGGTATATTTTAGTTATATTGTGGGCAAATTGTTTCGGGGTTTTCGTTATTTTCAAGTGAAAAAAAAAAACCTGACGCCTATGAAGCAATTTATTCTTTATTGTTTTGTTTCTTTTTTTTTCTTTTGCGATTATATATACTTTTTTTCCCATTAAACTCACCCCCTTCTCCGCTGAGCATGGGCATGTATAAACGATAAATATATAACTAAAGATTACGCTAGTAAATAATAGGCAATTAGAAAAACATAGGAAACCTCAAAGATAATTTATAAATAAAAATATTAAATTATTAAGTTAAAATTACAACTAATAACGAGATTAGGAGTTGTCGAGTAGCTTACGTATGTGTCAATTTTTATCTTATTTATACAACAAATAATTCTTGGATTAGAATTATTTAAGATTGTTTCTGTAATAAATATTAATCTTAATTTATAAGATAAATATAAATTTTTATTTTTGGCGTATTACTAATGAATATTTTTATATATCTATTAATCAATCAATCGATTGCGCATATCCTTAATTCTTAATGTAATATAAAAACCCCATAATCTTAATGTAAATCTAGCCAATAAATTTAAAAAAAAAATTAGTTATGAGTTTTACATAAAGTTTCCTCAATGCTATGAATGTTGTTTCTACCCACTTTTTCCTGGTTATTTCCCCATAATGAATACGTCGACCCTGTCTGCTAACTGATGGCTACAATTTTCTCGTCAAATTTACCCTGTGTTAAATTAATAACGGTTGATCATTAGTGTTGTGAACGTAAGTGCCTTATTTACAAATGTATATTGTGTAAATAAGATTCAGCAGTTTATTGTTAAATTTATTTGTTGTAACAATTGTTGACATACCATTGTTATTAATAATTGCTAACAATTGTTGTAACTTGTTTAATGATGCTTTATCACGTTTTGCCACGTATAGTATAACTTTAATAGTACTGTATCTGACTGAGTGCTATGCCTACAATAGGGGTATTCATGATCTTTACTTTAATATGTTAAATGGAAAAAAATTGCCTTCTTTTGCCGTGGTAAAACGAAATAACATGAGAGTCTGTTACTTGGTTTGTTAAATGGAGAATGACGTCACACAATAGATCAGTTGAGCTCGCCACCATTTTTGTTTGTTGTGTCAGGTTAGTTCTTTCGTGTTTCTGCTAGTTATATTTCATACACCTGTTATTGAATCACAATGGATAACTTTAATAATACAACGGAGAAAAAAAATAGAAGAGGTATTTGCAGACCGCCTTGTGTTGGATAGGGAGCGATTTAAATTTGAAAAGGAAAGGATTGCGGAGGAGCTGAAGCTTCGTAAAATCAAAATACAAAAAAAAATTTTAATTAAAACAATTAAAACTAGAGCATTTAAAGAAGTCCGATTGACAAAAAAATTGAACTTAAAAATATTTATAATTATGTATGTATTCTTAGTTATGTATATATTATTATTTATGTATCATTAATTAAATAGAGCAATTATACTTTATAAAAAGTGGAAATAATTTAAGACCTCAGCAGCCACTCTCTCCCTCAAATAGATGTAAGCTTTTTATTTTTGTTCATGATTGAATTGATTTCATGTCAAATCAACACATTTCAAATACTTTTTTACCTCATCATCTCATAATCTAATAAAATTTGACACCAAAGCAGTTTCCACAAAGCTTCCTGACACCTAAGAGGAACATCCAAGTTTTATTAAATTATGTTCACCAGTTTTGAAATTATAGCTCTATAGCTCTCTAAATTGTTAATTGCTAGTTTTTTAAATAGAAATAGCTCCACTCATGATAAAGGTAGAAACATGGGAGGAGTGACATTTTGTAGCTATTTAAATTAACTTTTACCTGACATGTAACATGCTATATATGCTTGTTAGAAAATTTTTCAAAGAAATTACTGAAAATTACTGATTTTATTCTTAAACAATACATAAGGTTTGAAGATAGGAGGATAATGGATTTATTAAAACAATAAATACTAAAAAAGTGGGTTATAGACATAATAACAACTTTTACTAGATTTAATTTTTCTTAGAATATAATAATTTTATTCAAAGATGCACAATCTGAATATCCCTAATAGGGGTATTCAAGATGTGTTAAATGTAAAATGTTTTACCATGTTAAATGTTATAACTATAGGATTGTGATTAGTCCTATTTAATGTCATATTAAATGTTAAATGCATAAGAGCTCCTAGCGGATTTCCTGAGTAACTTGTTTTATAACCTTTCCTTCCAAAACTTCTTGTTATTGTTTACTTTTGAGTTTTGATTAAATTTATTTATTATAACATGCCTAAATTGACTGAAAAGAAGAAGTTGAGTAAGTTTGGCCACTGAGTGTCTTGTTGATCTTGTAATATGTGAGGAAGAGAATCAAGAAGTGCTAATTGACAACTGTCATTACATTATTATTATTGTCACCCATTGTTTTATTAGTGTTAAAAACATTCAAAACAATACTAACACAATTAAAACACAAACAACCAGCTACCAAACTACCACCTTGTTACAGCGTAGTACCATGAATACTTTGCAATGGCCATCTCTACTGTTTCTTTTGAGAATAGCCGACATTTTTCTGGGTTCATCATTGCATCCATTGTTCAAATTTTTTGTTTGCCTGTTACATGTGAAGTGTATTCCATACACTTGATTCTAATGTGTAATGGAAAGATACCAAATTCGAGAGCACCCACATTAAGAGGTTTTTGCCAAGTTGTTCATTTCCTTTCTTTGCGATGTTATGATCGGATAGGCAGATAAAGGCAGATGATTTTTGTTCTAATCTTTACTTTAACACTCCTAGTTTGAAAAGTGACCCTCCACATCTAGGAGGAATCCGGAGCTTTTTTAGTAATCATAGCTCTTCACAATGCTTATTTAAAATTCGTAACTTATAACATTGTAAAGCCTTCTAATTGTTGTTTGCCTAGTCTGACTGATCTGTGGCTTAGTTGACCATCGTAGAGGAGGAAAAACATTTGATAATTTTCCTCTCCCTCTTTTACAATTATATATCACTCATTTAGATTAGTGTGTGATTTGGTCAAACTTTCATTATTCTGAGAGTGGGCCTAAAATAATGGGAATACTCTTGAAACAGGGGAAAAAATCATAATTTTGCTAGATCTTGTAGCTTATGTAGTGTGAGAATCACAACTTGAATATCGAAATCAGCGCTTCCAAAAATCGATTTTTTTCCGCTCTGGCAAAACACCCTCCGAGGGGGGGCCCAGCGCACACTTTGGGAATCCCTGCTTTAATATACATAACTTTTTTTTTTTTAAACTTGCTATACAAAAGAAAAATATTATTCTTACCACCTAAAGGAACGTTTGCCACTTAAATGATTTTGTTTTATTTTACACTGAAACAAAAAAAT
>NW_027107421.1:364191-365572 GCF_000696795.3 Halyomorpha halys | reverse complement strand
TTCTTGACAATGTGCTATCTTACACTTTATTACGGTAAAAATGTAAGTCTACAACTATGGTGTAACTATGAGATAGTTGCTGTAATGGCGCACTGTGTCTGGTGAGTCCGTTAATGGTACAATTAATGTAAGTAAACTAACATTAGCACGAACTGTCACATTCAATTGTAATATATATGAACCTTGACAGTGAACTATCGAAACCTATCAACCTTACCTAATGTAACGACGATAGGCGGGAAAACATAGTTTATATACACTTGCCTAAAAACTTAAAATTGTATCAGCCCCGGATCCCAAAAACAATTCCACCACGGACCACAAAAAATAAATTTGCCCTAGAAATTAAAACTGTATAAAAATTGTAGCGAGTTTCGACATTTTTCGCCTTACCCCACCGATATAGCGGTATTTCCCATCTTGAAAGACTTATTTCTTTTGAAAGAGACCTATTTAGACCAATAACATAGATGGGGGGGGGGAGGGATCTTTATTGCATATTTCAAACTTATCATACGAATGTTGAGAATGATAAGAGTCATTTATAATAATACAATTGAGGCGTTCTGTCGGAAAATGTGTTAACTGAATTTTTTTATAATTTGAACTTTTTGGCATCACCGGTTTTTTAAAGGCTGATTTTATGTATTGCTAAAAAATTCTTTAGGAAATTTCTTTGTTTAAGAGAATAATGTCGTTATTAAGCTATAGCAAGTGACAATTAGTCGAAGGTAAAACATTGGAATCGATAAACAATTTAACATTGTAAAAGTTATAATTTTTGCTGTTACCATATTTTATTTAGGAACGCCTAAATTTAGAAAATCATGGAATGTTTTCCAAAAAGGATATCAACGCGTTTAATAAGAACTCTAAGGAACTGAAAGAAACTCTACATATATAACTCAAAGGAAGAGAAATACATCGGGTTGCTATAACTCACAGCATACATGTGTATATATGTATGAATATATATACAGAATATACATTTTACATTAGCCATGTTGTAGTCTCGTGGCCATCTTATTTTCAGGCACCTGGAAGGATTGTCAGGAATGGAAGAGGATGTAAGGTTAGCAACTAGGGGGTTTGAGTGGTTAGGGAGTTTATAATGGAAGGAGTGGTATCTGGTTCGGGCTAGATCGGTTACATAGGGAACATTGAGGTCTTTATGTATGATTTTATTTGTGACAAAGTAAGGAGTATTGAGGATTTTGGATTGTAAAGATTGAATACGAGAGGAATTCGAAGGTTTAGTGGAGCCCCAAAGCTCAACTCCATATGTTTAGATTGGCCTTATTACAGTCATGTAGATCAGTCTTTTGTAATGAGTTGGAAGTTTAGACCGTTTGTCTAGTAAGTGCTGTAATACTCGAAATCG
>NW_027107421.1:360903-362221 GCF_000696795.3 Halyomorpha halys | reverse complement strand
ATTATAAGATGCTCTTCGAATAAATGTCATTAAAAAATTATAGAGATGCTATCTAAAGTGATTAACCTGAATAGTAAGTTCGAATTATAGTATGATTACTTTATTATTGGATAAAATAATATTAAAAATAAAAAAAATTAAATATAAGTAGTGATGGGTAGCAAAATTATTTTCTGTTACACTGTAGCAGTGTGTCAACCCTGTGGGTTCTGGAGTCTTGGGGTCCACCCAGCCTCATAAATTGGGTAAAAATCTGGCGGTCGAGCGTGATTCTGACCAAATCACCTCCTTGCACAACCGTTGGTCTATTAACAGTACCTCCTTATAAAGTTACTGCAGTCCTGACCCTTCATGGGTTGTAGCGGTATAAATTTTAATTTTAAATATAAGTAAACCTAAAATGATAGTATAAATAAATATATATAACGGGAAAAATTTGTTTGATAAAATACATTCATTTTTTTTTTTTTTTTTACTATTTTGTAATATTATCTCACTTTAAAATTATTTTACATTTTTTTTCATTTTCAAATGAAACATTTTTTGTCATCCATTAAAATCCCCCACTCCTCTGCCCTGTTGATACCTTTAAACCGCCTCAAACCATTCTTTGACTTTTCTTTATTCTGTAAGATAGGTGTCCTTTATTATCCTTTTTTCAAGACCTTTATTTTATTATTATTTCCGTCTTTTAGTGTGTACTGTATTTTTTTTTAATTTCTCTTTCATCTACTTTTTATTTGTTATTATTTCTGTTTTTTATTAATTGGCTAATAGTTTTTTTGTATTTCTTGTTTATTTATACTTGTCACTGTACATATTATTTTATTTTATTTAATTTACAATGTTCATTTTTATATAAATGTTTATGTTCGTATTTTACATAATTTTTTACCACATCATAGTTTATTTTTATAACGTGTTATCTTATTCTGTTACTTAATCTTTGTTGTTTGTATCTTTTTTAGCCCTGATGAAGCTCTGCGAAGTGCGGCGAAACGTTGGCTCAAAATAAATAATTTATTTTCTATTTGAGTTATTTTTACTGCTCTCGGACCATTTTTGTTTTCACTTTTTTCCTGTTATACACCAATATTTATATTTTGCTTTTAATGATTTCAAGATTGTTTATCAAATTCATTTTATAAATTAGTTTAAAAATAAAAAGATATTTAACACAAAAAATACCTTCAGTCATTTTCGATCAAGGCCGTGTTGATCTATACAATTTTTTATTATTTAAATTCTGAGAGTCAGTTAAAAAAGTGATACATTTTTATCGATCTCATTTTATTTTTTATTTTTTTTTTTTTTTTTT
>NW_027107421.1:350511-358483 GCF_000696795.3 Halyomorpha halys | reverse complement strand
AAAAAAAACAAAAAGAAAAAAGTATAGAAGTTTAACCACGGTAAACTATTGACTCATCATTGTGAAGTTTCATATTTTTTTTTGGCTATGAAAATTTAGCCACTCCCTTTATTTACGTAATTCAATTAAAAAGGCTAAAATATAAAGCAATTCTGAAGAACATTTTGGTAAGAACAATCATATTTATCGTGTATTTTACGAGTTACAAATAAAAAAAGTCATGAAATGTAATGGTTCAAATTTTTATTAGATATTATTATTATTTATTGTGAAATTTGTCGCGCCTAAAAGTACCATCCTTCCCCAGTAACGCTACACCACCGAATAATAAAAATGCGGAAGAACGACTAAAGAACATAGAAAAGTAAAACAAAAAATATCGAATCAAGATGGGAACAGAAGCAATTCAATTGACGTCAATAGGACATAAACAGTTCCTTACCCCCTTAAAATTCTCGATGCATATTATCGTCTCATATCAGGCTATAACCTTAATAGTAATTATATAAATGGCAGTAGTCAAATGTTCATACTACTAATAATATACTACAAATACTAATAATAATGCTGAATCATTCATTACATTAGCCATTTTCTGCCTGCATTTGTTAATGAATTTTAGATAAACATAAAATGTCGTATTGGATATAATATTTTTATTGATTAATGTATAATATAAAACTTCCATTACAACAATTTAATATAAACTTTAATAGGACTAAGTAAAGGTTTCAGTTATTCAAATTTCGAATGATGGAATTTCCCTGTAGACTGTTGGACTTTTTTTTATTTGGAAATTCCAAAAATATATATATTTTTATTTTTATTTTCCTTACGATACAAGGTCGTCTTGGGAAGATATCCTGATGTTATGTAATAACCGAAAAGAAAAAAAAGAACCTAAATGTTTGGAAATCCCCTGGCTTGATGGTTATCACTAAGGCATTGGGGTAAAACGTGCATCCCATACTATACATCCCACAAGTTATGGGTAAGTTTTCTCTTCTGTTCATAATATTTTATCATTTTTTTTTTTAGTAATAAATAATAATTAATGCACAGATTTCTTTTTTAAGAATTACAAGAATATATCACGAACCGCAAATACATTAAAGATGCAGTCTTAATTACTAAAACATAATAGATCTTTTATTTTGAGGAAAGTACTTTAGATGAAGATAGTGATTAAATATCCATTTTAGCATTCAATGCTATCTTGTCTTCGAAGCATGTAGTGAGCAATTAAATTTCAAAGCAAGTAAATTGATCCTCAACTTTCATAAATATTCTATTAGAAGTGATATATTCATGAGTCGTTAACAAAAAAGTAGCTTTTTATTGATTTTATTTATAAATAAATAATAAATATTTTACAGTAAATATGATTTCATTTAGTACAAAATAATTTAAAAAATGAATAGTTGACCATAGATTAATGATTGGAGAAGTTTGTCGGGGGTGCGGTGATATTATATTACATCTTTCACTGTTTTCAATCTACTACCATCTATTTTTTTTTACTATTCAATTATCAGATATCAATTTTTTATCATTTATGATTCAATTCAATATTTTGTATAATTCCAAATTTGTTTGTATACTATTCCTTTTCAATTTTATGTTACTCTAAATGTTGTTGCTATCTCTTTTGTTCTATAGCCCTGATGAAGACCTGAAACTCAGGTCGAAACGTCGGCATAAAATAAATAAATATTTTTTTTTTTATTTATGTCGTTCTTTGCTGACCGAAAAAAATGATTTATTAGAAAGAGAAAATATGGGGAATATTTTCTTCTCTTGTTATTATTACTTCATTCGATGTAGGCGCAATAGTGTTTTAAATCGATCTGTAAGAAATGTTTTAATACTATTCTATTTGGTTGAAAAACAACTCATGTTTGGAACTTTGAAGTTGTATGAACTAGGTTCATTATTTTTTAATGACAAAAATATTACAAAAAAGCTGCATTTTTGAACTTTAAAGCTAATTTATTGCCTACCTTACACAATATGTCAAATATAAATAAAACTGTTTTTTTTTTATTTATTTACCTCTGTTATAGCTAAAGACATAGACTGGGGTTTGGCCTAATAAGTGAAGTGATAAACAAGATGTAGTTAAAAATATGAAAAGAAAAGAAAAATAGAAAAATTGTATGTACAAAAGAAAAGAAAAAATCATAACTAAAATATAACTAATTATAAAAAAAAAGTAATAAAATAAACTTAGTGTATATAGATATACGAAGAAATAAAAGTAATACGATTTCTAATATAACAATTTTTTTTTACAAGATATTATTATTATTTATAGTGAGATTTGGCCACCCCTAAAAGTGTCACCAGGGAGGTGGTGGCGCCCCCTCCCGTTCACAAAATCAAGAATATGCTTCTGTGGAAAATTAACTAAAGAATACAGGAAGGGGGAAAAAAAATATTGAATCAAGATGGGAGCTGAAGCAATTCATTTGACGTCAGAGAGACTTAATCCGGTCTTTATCCCTTTAAACTTCTCGATGCACGTTGTCATCTCATGCCAGGATTATAACCTTAGTAGTAAACAAAATGTAGTTAAGAATACGCAAACAAATGAAAAATAGAAAAAAAATCTTAGCTAAAATATAACTAACTACAAATATATATATAAAATAAACTTGGTGTAAGTTTCAAATGTACAAAAAAAAAAATGAAGTGATAAGGTAGTGGCCCAAATATGGCCGACCTAAGATTTGAACAGCTGTAGCTCACTCAGTATCCAATCGATTGACCTGAAATTCAGCCCACAGCCATAGTAATCTATCTACTTTCAAAATAAAATAATGAAATCAATTTAGAAGGAAATTTAGGAAGCATTTTTGGCGTCCACCCACCCAAACCGTTATCAATAAGCCATATTAAGACTAGTTCTCCCAAATATGTCCAACATATTCAACTTTATTTTGTTTTGACTTGGATATTATTGGAAGTAAATTGTGTCTTCTCGAAGTACACCTAAGGACCCTAAACCGCTCAGGTGCCAAGTAGAGATGACATTCCTTCTTTCTTCCCTTTCAATGCATTTTTTAGTTGGCTTTTGTCTATTTTTTAACTGATAGAGAAGCCATTTGCACAGAAAGACACATAAAAAAAGATAAAAAACAATTAATTTATGACAAAACAGCATTGTTATGATGAAAAATGTGATCGAAAACAACTGGAAACAAAGGATGTCCTATTATAATTTACCTACGAATAGATAGGACATATTAGAGTGATACCCTGTTGTTTCTGAAGTACACACACTTCCTTAAAAAAAAATACGAACAAAACCACTGTAATACCCTGAAAGTAGAGATCCTTAGCCATCGAAATCATCAACAGGTTCCCAGATAGCTTAAATTTATCATTCATAAGAAACATGAGATGTTAGCTCAAAAAAACCTAAGACGTGAGACTTCAAAGCAATACACACTAAAGAATTGCAGAATCCGCTCTCCCATAACCTCCTGCTGTTCTGATGCCATGCCTACGTATAGCATCAGGTCCTAATTCTTTTTTTATAATGATCTAAAATATTATTATTAGTAATATTTTTCAGCATTAGGCCATAATTGGGCCATCCAACATACGATTTAAAATATAACTAACTAAATGTACAATCGATAAACAAATTTTTTTTTTTTTTAGATTAATGATTTATTATATTATTGTTTGAGGATGGTTTATTTTATTACTAACATACACAATTTTGATCCATATTACTCTCAACTCTTATTCTTAAAAACTCTCCAACGTTTCGGCCCTCAGGCAATTTCCAAGGAGACAACCTATAAAAATGTTGGTTTTTATAGTAATTACATTATTTCCTTAACTACATACTGATATCTTTGGGCATACCGTAAGTATTGATGTCTTGTTTTAATCTTATTTGCAGGCTAATTGCCCATATCACATCATTAAAATAAATTAAATATTAACATAACATTATAACAATTTCAAATTTATTTTTCTGTATAAATTAACATACATTAAAAATATAAAGAAAAAATGTCAATAAATTACAGGCAATAAACATAGTTTTTTTTATTAACGAAGGGGAAAAAATAAAAAACATAATTACAAAACAATTCAAAATTTCTGGATGAACCGAAAGTAAATTCAAATATTTTGAAAAAAATACTGAAATATTAAACTACCTAATTATAATTAGCCTTGATAGGAATTTTACTAATGAAATAAAAAGGAAAATTGACAGAAATGTAGTTATAATAAATACGGTTAAATGCTTGAACTGAGTGGAGGAAGGTTACAAGCATTGTTGTGATAAAAGTTTAAGAAATAGTGTCTGTGATAATATGATTTTGATTTTGTTTTAAGTGAATACTGACTAATTAGGTAATTAAACATATGTGGGATATATTATTAACAAAAAAATATCTTTTACCTAATGTTTTTAATGTTTCATAGAAATTGATGTTTTTGACCTGGGCAGAATAGCTTGCATGGAGTTTAGACTTTTTAAAATTATATAATTTCAAAGTTGTATTAAGGTAAGGTAAATTATAAATAATAATGTTAAGTATTTTGAAATGTTTGTAGGATCATACATGTAATAAAAGCTCTTTTGTAGTAGATTGTCCCTGAGGATGACCGGATTGGCCGAAACGTCGGACTTATAAGAGAAATAAAGGTTTTGAGACTATAATGGATGGAAATTAGATTATTTATTTTAATTAAACTAACGTTTAATTACTTAGAAATAAAAAAATAATAATAATATTAAAATAAATTACTATGAAAGTGAGTCAATGAGACTGTTAGTTAAAAATCACTTTATTTTGATAGCTTGGCTCCGAAACAATTGGTAAATTACTGTCTTACGTCGTCAAAGGGTAATACATATTTGTATAAGTATTTTACTCTCAGTGATATGAAAGCTGAAATATATTTTTCTCTCAGTTCATATTAAAAATCTATGAACTTATTAGTTCGGCCCATTGAAAGTACTCAGCGAACTGGAGTCAAATTGAAATTAATTTCTGTCCCGGTAAATACTGGAGTTATTCCATTAGCTAGCTGCACTTGGGTTGTGAATCTTAGTTTATTAGAATATTACAGCTAAGATGTTTTATAAACGATATTGTAGAATCTGTCCATAAAAACGGTCTTCACTATCAGAATTGCAACAGCTTAACAAATATTTTCATTTAATCTAATATATAAAAATGAAGATTTGTTTGTCCGTAATTATGCTAAATACTCAGGATTTTCCCAGTAAGATTATAACCTGGCCCGATTTTTTCGGTAAAAAAAAAGTTATTTCCAAAATTTAGCATTTTTGGCACGTATCTCAAATAGTATAAATTTTTTCATGGTAATTAATTATATGACCAATCAATTTGTCTCTTTATGAAGACTAAGAAAAAAATAATACTAATTTTATTAAACCATTGTTTATTCACTAAAAACTTAAACAATATAATGAGGATTTCAGTAAAATATGTCAACGAAATTGTTTAAAGAAAAATGGAAATCATATTTGTTTTTAGTGTAGTCGGAAACCCTAAGATACCATTTTTTAAAGAAATTAAGAACTAGACATTTTTCATCTTGATTTTGAAGGTAAGGGTTATTATATGATAATTATTAATATTTTATGTAGTATATACATATATACATGACGATATCATAAATAGTCAAATTGTCTAAATGAATAAGATGAAATTACCTATATCGGACCAGTACTAACGATTATACAGCAGTCAGCTGTTACCATTTATGTTACTATAGTTACCTTATCATCACCTCATCTATATATTAATTGATATCAAAGTTTCAGCAGTGTTCAATTAATTAATGTACATCCTCAAATATAGCAATAGGGAAGCATTGCCTAGTATGCAAGTTTATTATATTTTTGAAATGATAATTTCCCAGTGACTTATCTTGGTCTCCCGACCATTTTTACCATGCAAATTCATTTTTTTTCTTTTCTGTATTTTTTAAAAAAAAACTTTAACACGAAAGGATAGAAATCGTAACGTGGGAATTTCGCTCTGTGTCGTGAACTGTATTTAGGTTTCGAGGTCAAAAAGTCGACTCAATTGAGAACTAGTAGTAAAGTGCAATATTTATTTTTATTGTTTGTATCGACTAATGTAATTATGTTTTAGGGTTGTTTATTTATTTATGAAGTTTTGTTAACAAATACTATATTCCATAAATCAACAAATTATTATAATGAAGTTTTCATATTTATTTTTTAATAATTTATTTATTGTTATTTACAACTGTATACACATATATACTACAAGTAAATTTGCTGTAGGTGACATAGTGACATGATAAAAACATGTGGAGAATCTACCTACTGATAGAAATCCAATAACATTTCTAGAAGAGAAGATCTCGAGGCCATCTTCTTTTCAAACGCCTAGGAGGATTATTAGGTAATGAAGGAGAAGCCAGGTTAGAAACAAGTAGATTTGGGTGGTTGGGAAGTTTATTATGGAAGGAATAGTATCTGGTTCTGGCCAAATCGGCAACATATGGAACATTGAGGTTCTGATGGATGACTTGATTTGTGAAAAAGTAAGGAGCATTAAGGATTTTGGACTGTAAGGATTGGATTCTGGAGGAATTTGATGGTTTAGTGGAGCCCCAAAGCTCCGTATGTCCAGATAGGCCTTATAATAGTCATGTAGATCAGTCTTTTGTAATGGATTGGCAATTTAGACCGTTTGTCTAGTAAATGTTCCAATAGTCGGAATCTACGAGCAGTTTCTTGTCTTTTTAGTCTTGTATGAGGATTCCATGTCAGTCGTTTGTCGAGATGTAGTCCTAAGTAACGGATCTGATCGACAGGAATAAGTGGGGTATTATTAAAGGATATTGTAGGGGAAGAGGTCATGGAGTTTTCATATTTAAATAAAAAATCAAAATCTCTATAAATCATTCCTAAGGACTGTCATAACTAACCTAATGACAGTTCTATAGGGTGCTTCACTAATTTAACCAAATTAAATAACTACAATAATTCCAAAAAAAAAAAGCCTCAAAATAGTTAACAACTATTCATTTTGTATAAGAACAACTAAAATGTACTCATTACATGATAGTATACTCATTATTTCTTTCAATCTTTTCCCGACCCTTTAAGTCCCTTTTTAACTGAAATAGCATATTATACAAAATATCCCGTAAATATAAACATAAATAAACTAAAAATATACTACCATAAAAATCATCAATAACGGTCTGTATTCCGTTTTATTTCAAAACTGCTATCTTTTTTAAAATTTACACAGCTTATATGCAAAAAGTACTAAAGCAAAAATGCATTGTATGTAATGTAATGATCATTTTAAATATTAATAAATATGAAATAATTACTTTTTTTACATAAAAAAAGAAAAAAAGAAATGAAACTAAAGAATAAAAATTTTAAAAATTATATATGAATATAAAAACTATTTCCTCACTTATCCAATTCGTCATATATGATGACGCCGATGTATCATATACAACAGTGTATCATGCTCTATGATATAATATATATGCATATATTTCCACACGGAAACTGCATCCTGTTTCCTTATGACAATTATTCACTTCTGACGTATTTTTCCCATCAAATAAAGGTCATCAGAAAGTGAAAAAACCTTTGTATATCAAATAATGCAAACTTTTGTATAATATGTTATAATAAGTTCATTAGTCACGTACTAAACATGTGATTATTTGTACAGAAGAAAAGCAAATAAAACAAAATCTGTTACTACAAGCAATATTCTGCAGTCGATTTTTAATAAAATTCATCAATTCCCAACATTAGAACTACCAGCTGATATTTTTGAAGAATTCTGATATGACTACAAACATGGGCGTACACAGAGAGGGGTAGGAGGAGGAATTAAAATACTCATTTAATGAACATTAATTTTTTTTCTAACAAATAATTATAATAATTAATAAAGAACTATGGTATGTTTCA
>NW_027107421.1:347923-348436 GCF_000696795.3 Halyomorpha halys | reverse complement strand
GCCTATAACCTACTCCTCCTCTTGTAGTTTAACGCCCTTAACTACAAGAACTTGTATAAATAAGGAATTATAAAATATTATTGTAGTTATTATCTTGGCAAATTTCATGCTATGTTTCTAGTATAATTATTTCACTTCGTACTTCACTACATTATTTTACTTTTCAGCCAGAAACTCACACGAATCGTGCATTTTATTGTCGTTGTATTTCGGTAACTTTAATTATCATCTTTAATTAGTAGTAGTATCCCAAGAGGAGAAAAAAAAAGTCAGTTGTTACACCCCGATTTTTATAAGCCAGAACTTTAGTCCGAACAACTAGAAATCATCATCCTGTTAATTTATTTTGGTAAATGTCATAACAACTACGTACTGAAAGATCAGTAGTTAGTGAATTCATTTAAAAAAAATGTTATCGCAAAAACCATTTGATGTACAGATGTCTATTAGCACTAAAATTAAAGCTAGTTTAATGAGCTATAAAGTAGTTTATAATGTTTATCTTCGTAGGAG
>NW_027107421.1:347292-347873 GCF_000696795.3 Halyomorpha halys | reverse complement strand
TATATATAATTTTATTAAAATTTTGGTTTTCCTCGCCTTTTCCTTGCTGAAATGTCAGAACCTGATTGCCTATAACCTACCCCCCCTCTTGTTGATTAACGCCCTTCACTACAAGAACTTGTATAAATAAGGAATTATAAAATATTATTGTGGTTATTATCTTGGCAAATTTCATGCTATGTTTCTAGTATACTTATTTCACTTTTCAGCCAGAAACTCACACGAATCGTGCATTTTATTGTCGTTGTATTTCGGTAACTTAAATTATCATCTTTAATTTGTAGTAGTATCCCAAGAGGAGAAGTTGTTACACCCCGATTTTTATAAGCCAGAACGTTAGTTCGAACAACTAGAAATCATCATCCTGTTAATTTATTTTGGTAAATGTCATAACAACTACGTACTGAAAGATCAGTAGTTAGTGAATTTATTTTGAAAAATCTATATCTCAAAAACCATTTGACGTTCAGATGTTTGTTTGCACTCAAATTAAAGCTAGTTTAATGAGCTATAAAGTAGTTTATAATGTTTATCTTCGTAGGAGTAGTAGTTTTCATGATATTTGCTAAAATAAATTGATT
>NW_027107421.1:345459-345934 GCF_000696795.3 Halyomorpha halys | reverse complement strand
TAATTAAATTATTGAGGAATAAATATGGTTCCGCGTCTGTAGTCAAATTTAGACAAATTTATAAAATCTACGGCCCTTAAATATTGATGAACCTCTCAGGACATGGAGGTTTATCAAATCCCATCCACTACTTTCGTTTACGCCGCGAGATCGTATTTTATTTTTACACTCAAATATTTCCGAAACGATTTTTTTTTCAATTTGGTAAAATTTGGAGAAAAGTTGGAGATTAATGTAAACATTGTCTAGTATAAGTAAAAAATAACATGTAGAGAAAAAACAACGAACGTTAGAATTATTATGACCAACTCATTAAAATACTTTTGTTAATTATTTTTTTCAATCTTTTCCCGACCCTTTAAGTCCCTTTTTAACTGAAATAGCATATTATACAAAATATCCCGTAAATATAAACATAAATAAACTAAAAATGTACTACCATAAAAATCATCAATAACGGTCTGTATTTCGTTTT
>NW_027107421.1:342456-344606 GCF_000696795.3 Halyomorpha halys | reverse complement strand
TTTTTTTTCCATCGGGTCTTATGCTAATTGGTCCGGGAGATGTGGAGGTATTAAGTGGTTGACCTAGTGAATTTTTACATTTGGACTAATCAATGCAACTTCATACCCATGGAAGCAAATTCACTGCATTCAAATGTTAAGTAAACATCAGCAAACTCATTTCATCATCGTTATCATTGTTATCACCATCAACGATTATTATCATCAGCATAAGCCTTAGGACAGATTAATTTAAATTTTATTTTTAATTACAGCATTTTAGGATATTTAAATATAGAGTGAGCCTCTTCGGATGGAGAGTAGTAATTAAATTAGAAATACTCGGACAATATTGATAGAAAATCGCAAGAATTCATTAAAGTGTAATTTAGATTGCAGTAGAAGGAAATAGAATGAGCATCGAGATTGCCCAAAGAAGAAACAATAAGGAATGAAAAAATATAGTACTATAGGAGCTGGAATTACAAATTATAATAAAATCCACTTGATAATCACTAAGCCAATTAATAAGCTGTTCAAAGACAGGAAAAAAGTTTATTAGATTATTTCTTATTTTAGTGTGCTTAAAAAACCAAAGTATCCGAATTATTATTATATTTATATAGTTATTATTGGCTGCAATCTGCAATAAAACTTGTAATAAATGATGTATCTGGTTTGTAGGCATTTCATGGGTTTAGATATTTCAGTGTTTCTACCGTAGAATAATTAATTGTAAGCAAAACAATAACAATATTCCGGCATGGATAACTTTAATGTATAAATATTTATGTAAACGGCATGCAATGTATTAATTTATAAATTAAAGTAAATTTTATTCTTTTAACAGGTAGATATACAGTCAGAAAAAAGATAAAACTAGCAATTTGTCTAATATGAATTTAATAAGGAAAAGTTTATATTATTTAAAACATTAGAAAAGCTATAAATACTACGGCTGTCTTTAATATACATAGGTATATTATATGCCTGTATATAATATAGCAATTTATATATTTAAGTTTTTTTTGTTTATTCTTTAACAGGAATCAATTCAGTTAAAAAAAAAAATGATAAGAAGAAAAGAAAAGAAAATGTTTATACAATTCAAAATTTTAGAAAAGCTAAAAATACAACGGTTGTCTAAAATATATATACATATATTAATTATATGTTGGCATATAACGTGTCAATTTATATATTAAAGTATATAGTTTTTTCTTTAGCAGGTATCTATTCAGTAAAAAATATGGTAATACTAGTCATTTGACTTTATATAAAGATAAAAAGAAAATATTTATTCAAATTCAAAACTTTGTGAAATGTGGGCTAAAAAAAAATATCGTTTGTAACTTCGACTTTCAAGGAGTTTAAATTTATTTATCAATAAAAAATATATTTTAACATAAACATTTAGTCAGTCATATAACTTTATAATATGATGGGTGGTAAGAAAATATTTATTTAATTTAAAACTTTAGAAAAGCTAAAAAAATATGGTTTATCTCTAATTTATAGACGTATATTATATACCGGCATATAACGTATCAATTGATATATTAAAGTGTATTTTTTATAATCTTTAAGAGGTTTCTATACAGTACAAAAAAAAAAAAAGGATGTTAGAACTGGTTATTTGACTTTACATGAAAATTAAAGTTTTCAAAACTTTAGAAAACGCGGGATTAAAAACTACTTTTGTGATGTTAGTACTGTAGTATTGTCTTTCCAGACTAGAAATTAATTTATCATTAGCAAATATATTTTAGTATAAGTATTTAATAAAATTTGTCAAGAATTTTCTAATTTTAAAAAAGTATTTATTTATTGTTAACAGGTTTTTCTTTTTATAACACTTAGATATATAGTTTAAAAAAAAAGAAAAAAGGAAGAACTTCTTCCTCTCATCTCGTGTTCTCGATATCGGTCGCAGAACTTCATTCTTATCAGCCCTGACGAAGTCCTACAAAGTGGGGCGAAACGTTCGTTAACATAAATAGTTTTCTTTTACTATTTTGATACCTTTATTGACCACCACCCTATCTTCCTCCAAAAAGAAAAAAGGTTTCACTAGTCAGTCATAAGACTATATGAAAATTATAAGAAAATGTTTATGTAATTCAAAGCTTTAGAAAATGTGGGCTAAAAACCGATAGTTGGATCTATAATAT
>NW_027107421.1:334423-340902 GCF_000696795.3 Halyomorpha halys | reverse complement strand
AAACATTGGACAAGTGATATGGCAAATAAAGAAGTGTTGAGACTTTTTTGATAACCTTTGTTATAATTATAATAAGAAATATTTAATACAATTTGTGAAGATCCTGTAATTTAGTTATTTAATTTTTAAAAATTATTTATTTACTGTCAACAGGTTTATTATTACAACAAAATATTCGGTATTGTCCAATATTTTTTTTTGAAATGCCATGAGCGATAATCAAATTAATGTTTAAGATAATTTAATTTTAACTTTACCCTAATTTTCAGAATCTTAATTATTTACATATTTTAATTTATTATTTTTTACTATTTGTCATGTTTTCATTTTATCTGTATAAATAATTTTATGTATTTAAATTTTCTTTTGTCTGTAACTATGATATGAGGCATGCATATGCAAAAGGGGATAAATCCGTTGGATTGGATTTGCTTCTCTATGCCTGTTATCATATTTACATAAATAATAAAATTAAAGTACATAAAATTAATGATACAAATAAAATGAATACATAAAAAATAATAAAAAAAGAATAATTTAAAATATGTTAATAATTAAGATGCTGAAAATTAAAGTTAGATTAAAATTGTCATCTTAACTAAATTCATACACTTGTATTATATTTCAACCTGACCTACAGAAATCTGAACCAAGCTTTGCCCCTCTTATGTGGATGAAAAAGCCAGGTATCTAGGAGATCCCGTCACTTCTCTCTTAGCCGCGTTACCGATATAAAATTATTAATAAATTAGTTTATTAATTTTTTATTAGAAAGTAGGTCTTAAGTTAATCCACAAAGTTCTTTTGATTCTTTTTCTTACTATCTTTATTCTTCTCCAATGTTTTGGCCCTCAGGCCATTGTCAAAGAGACTTAAAATTTATTTATTCAAGTTTTAAATGGTTTTCATTAGCAGGCTATTAACTATTTAACAATTTACTTTCTTATATATATTAAAAAAAAAATAGATCATTTAGCATAATGATTCAATTGTATCCACTGAAACAATTTTAAGGGTTTTCTTGAAAAAGGCCTGTAGAACAAAATGTTAGAGACGAATAAAGATATTGAGAGAAAAAGAACAAATTAAATTTGTTATTACGGTAGAAATTTTATTTTGAAGTGCAACTATGCAAGTATTCCCTAACACCATGGTCATTCATTTGGAGATTAATCATGCAAAACGTAGAAAGCTTAAAATTTTAAGTCCCCCTAAGCTCATTACATCAACCATTTCTCCTTTACTGTAAGACCTTTAGACTATTTCTTTGATTTTTTAATATTTTTATCAGGCTATTCTTGAGAAAACAAAATTAACATTGAATAGGTTTGATGACTCTCAAATTTTAAAATTATCGTGTGGTCTTTGAAGCTCTTCCTATACATTATAATTTTTGCTTTACAAGAATAACATTTATAATATATTCCTGTAAAATATCAATTCCATGACTAACACTAAAGTCTATTCTTATAAATTACAAATTATAAATAAATGTAACCATAAAGATAAATTAAATTAGTCTTACAACTTACCCCTAACAAGATAATGAAATTTGTACTTGGGGAGGATTCTTTGTTCTTGTTCTTTAGAGGACAAATTCATACTAAATTTTTTTTAGGAATATGTTATTTTATTCTATATTAAACTAGGGAAATTAATTCAAACGTGGTAGCTCTTTTTAAAGATTTTTCCTTATGTAATTTTGAAAATAGGAAAGACACCTGAATAGTATATATTTATGATTTTTGATAATATTGTTAATGAATTTTTTTCCATTCAAGAATATTTATCTCCCTCATGTTATCTAATGGATAGAAAAAGTTCAAATCACAAACATTCTTATTGTAACACTATTCAAGTATTATGAATAGATATATGATTTTCAAATATATTTATACTAATAAAACTTGAAATTGTTAGGTGTTTAAATAAAATTATTCATAAAAAAATATGATTAAAACATTTTTTAAGTAATTTTCTTTTTTGAAGGCACCAATTAATGATTTTTTTTCTTTATAGGCTAGTTAACATACTTGATATTTTTTTATTTAAATTGTACATTAATAATATATTCTTCAACTCGATATTTTGGACTACAATAAAAAAAAAAACTAATGGATTATAAAAAAAATACTTACAAAGTGCTATTTATTGTCTATTAATTGTTCTCATGTATATATTTTTTTACATTTAAAGCTTATTAATTTTATTGAAAAAATAAAATTGTTAATTTTATTTTAAAGTAAATAGTCGCAGATGGACAGAGTTTCCGAAACGTTGAGATCAAGAATATATTATTAATGTAAAATTAATAAAAATAAAAGATTTGACATATAAATAATGAGTCCACAGAAAAAAACACAGTAAATTTCATAATTAAATTTTAAAATTAATAAAAAAAAACCTTTTGTAATTAGAACTTTTCCATTTACAGACCTTTCAGGTTACATTATTCCCCTATTCTAGGATGTTCTTTTATTAATAACATAACAACTTGACTTAAAAATATACCTATAAACAATTAACATAGTTTTATTTAATGTACTACAAAATAAATGTTTACCTCTTTTTATTTTATTAATAATTATATGTATCCTCATTTATCCAATGCTTTGGTCTAATAAGGCATATCCAAAATAAATTTTTCCGTCTAAATTTAAAAAAATTTATCATTTATTTTAGTATTATTTCGGTGAGCGTCACTTCCATATTGGTTGTAAATATAGCACTGCTCAGTAAGTATTAACCTTTGAGCTGATCTCCTATATTTTATGCTTTGTTTTCCTCTCATATGTTTTTCATTATTGTTTTGACCCACCTAACTATTGATTGATCAATAGTGAATTATATTAAAGAACACCAAGAGAATGGAAAAATATATTTATCAACCCAAAAGGTTGGTAGAAAAATGTAAAAAGCTAGAAAAAAAGAGTATTTTCTAATTAGGGAAGATTTTTTTTTTAACTGCTGAAAGGAATTGAACCTTTATTGTTAAAAAAGGATTTGAACCTTTATTGTTTATCCCTAGAATGTCTTGCAACATTATCAAGTGAAATCAAAATATTCCATGTCTTATAAACAACTATAAATATTAATATAATTGTTTTGTTTTTTTTGTAAATACTGGAAAAAGCATAATTTTAAGGAAATTTTATATAACGACTAGTAATGTTTGAAAATGGCCATTAAACAGACTAAAACATAAGAGAAATGTAAAATGAAAAAAGAATACAATATAGAGAAATATTTTATTTTTATATATTAAACAGAATATGAACTTAATGCAGTTCACATTTTTTCCTCTTTAATCATTTTTACTAGTATTATAAATTGGCCAATATATTTTTTTGTTTACTCTTTTTAGAATTACAATATAATTCTTCAAGTTTCTAACAGCAAAAGAACAATATTGTAATTGTAATATGAGCCATAAAAAAAAGAAGGTTAATTTGTGACTTATATTCTTAGAAATTAACAAGTATGAATTAATTTTATTATCTCTATATGACTATCTCAAATATTATATTTTTAATGAATTTAATTGAATTTAAAATATTAATTATGTTTGTAACCAATTAAAAAAAAATTATTTACTAAAAGCATACTTGTTTTAACTTTAAGATATTGGTCTATTAATCTAAACTCCGTAATAACTCATTGATTCCAGCCACTTGAACATTTATTAGATAAATACTCTTAATTTCCATCAATTTACAATCAAATCCTGTGCACCAGTTCAATTTAACAACCAATATTGAGCTATTTAATTCTATAAAGTGGATTTTTTACATTTCTTTCTTTATTATTATTATTTTTTCAACATATTTTTTACCATATTTTTTTTTTTAGAACAAATCAGTTTATAATCAATCTGATGACAATATTGTAACTAAATCAGTTCAACAAACAATATATCATAAGTCAAACAGAATAAATTGAAATTGAAATAGTCAAATTTACATTATAAATCTCATTATATGGAATTCCAACATGTAAGAATATGTTATGTTTCAATATGTTCTTCTCTTTGACTTATAGTATAATGTATGAAAAACTAGTGCAGTTAATGTACTTTTAATACAGATATCAGTCTGATTAAAAATTAACCTGATCTGAAATATAAGATAAATAATCTTGTAGGTAAAACTTTCACTTACTTGCCTTCTCACATCCCCAAGTTTTATGTAGATTGGTGGATTCATGTAAAAGTTAATGCTATTTTTGTGATTTAAAAAAAAACTCTAAAGACAAGGGAATGCAAAAATTAAGAACAAAAAATTCTATGATTATAAAGAATATTGTTGTACCAAGAAAACAACAGTTAAGCTAAAAATGATGAAACTGTAGTGTAATCATAAAAAAATCAGTCGGCCTCGACTTTCACCATTCGAATAGGATGTCTCGCTTTTTCTCCTTTAGTTATTCATAAAATTCTTTAATTTTTGTTATTTACCCATTGTCTACTATTGTTAACAATGAAAACTGGTTATTTTATTTTAAACATAATTAAAGGTACTTTTGGGGAAAGATTTTTTGAAAATTTTGTATTTAAACTCTCTTAGACTATTTCAATGAATATAAGATCTAACTGGTATTAAAGAGCACTTAATTTGTCATTGATTTACTGAATTTAATCAAAATTATTGAAGCCATTTCTGAGAAAATAAAAAAAAATGTAAAAAATTGAATCTATAAAGTGGCACTTTCTGAAGGTTGATTTTAGTCAAAAAGTTGCTGTCACACCCTAGGCCACCTTAAATATATGTACAACTTTTCATTTTTGAGCTAGATTGTTCACAAACACACACACACATAATTTCACAGCCAATTGCATCAGAAATTACAAATAGAGACCATAGAGGTTAAGAATTATTATTTATCTTTTTTTTTTTTAATTTATAATATTGTATATAGTTAGGGGTATCTTTTGTATGAGACAATACCTCCTCCTCCATAATTAATCGTTTAAAAAAATATATACTTCTGACATCAACCATGTAAGGCCCACCAGGCCGATCTGGTATTAAATAAACAAATTAAAAAAATAAATTAATAAACACAGACAATTTTGCAAGACTAGGTTTTTTGGACTCAGGGACCTTAAAACATGTATATCCATCGAAAACTCGAATCTGAAATTTTTCACGATTGCAATACTTTACCTCACTGTATATTGTTTTATGTATATACCATATACAGACAAATGAAAGGAAAAAATCTGAAACTAAATTACAACTGAAAAATGTTTTACTAAATGTTACAATTGTAAAAAGTATTGTATTGTGTTGAAGTATTACAGCACAATTTAATTTTGGTACTCTTTTTTTTGTTTTTGTTTACCTTCGTTCTGACTATTTCAGACATATAGGGTGAGTGGAGTCATTCTACATGTTACCAACCTATTCTAACTTGTGTGTGTTTTTTTCTTATTTTCCCTTATAAAAAGTCAAAATCCAACTAATATATATGCATTTTTCAATTTTATATATGGAATATTTTAACAATACTTTAAAAAACTATATCTAACGTCAGAGTTGGGTAACTTTGAAACTAATAGCTAAAATTGCCATAGATACAATATTTATTTATCAATGGTTCATTCATGAATAAGGGTCGTATCCATGGCAATTTTGGCTATTAGTTTTAGCTATAGCTAATTTTTGCCCAACTCGTAACATAATTTATAAATTTTTGTGTTTCCAGGAAAATTATCAAATGTAGATTTATCATCTTTTGTGTATCTCAACACCTCATATCATCTATCATTAGTTTTTCTTTGTATGATGCAAGTAATAGAAATATTGGATTATAATGTAAGGATTAATGTAATATAAAATAATTTATTAACATTGTATAAAAAAAAAAAATTAAAAAAAAATTATTTCTTTTCTTGTTGTTCGATGATTTTATCGAACTTAATCTCTTCCTTCTCTATTGGTTCATCAAAGAGTTTAAGGCCTTTTGCGAAATACCATGCTCCAAGTCCGAAAAATATTCCAGTACCAATAAAAGCTGAAACATTATTGAATCGTTTTGAAAAATATTAAGTTTAAAGAAAAATAATCAAGATTTGCTTGTGTATGTACTTACAAGATCCGATGTAATTTATCATGTATCTCAGTTTATCAGCATTATAAAGCCAGCAATTACCTTTACCATTACATGTTTTACCCCACACAAGACAAGTTGTATCTGTAACAAATTATTTTATTAGTACATCAAGTAATGATATGCTATTAATGAATCAAATTTCACAAAGTATTTACCAATGATATATCCAAACAGTATGGGAGCAGGAATAAACGAAAACAAACTAAATAACATGAGACTGAAACCAAGTGCTACAGTTTTATCTTTCTCCTCAACACATCTGAAATATTGCATTGAATAATATTAATAAACAATTAACAATAAATAAAGAATAAGAAAAATTTAAACCAATTTCTTATTGTATTTATCAATTAGTAATTGGATACATA
>NW_027107421.1:321657-331753 GCF_000696795.3 Halyomorpha halys | reverse complement strand
GAATTTATACCCATTTTGTTGGTTTATTATTCATTATGTCATTCGTACAACATTTTGTTTTTTTCTGTCCATTATAAAGTTCTTATTATTAATTTGTGGACATGTGTTCTTATTATTAATTTGTATTGTGTCAAATGTCTTGATTCAAACAATTTTTTATATATTCCAAACTAAGAGCACTGAACTTTGGATAGATAAATGGGGCTAAGAAAAAAAGTACTACTTTAAAGATATAAAATTTGCAAAACAGTACTAATAAAAAAGAAAAATGAGATATTATTAATTGATCGTAGATTAATATGAGGAGAAGATGGTCGGGGTATCAAATAAACACAAATAAATTAAAACTTATTTATTTGTGCCGATGTTTCGACCTGAATTTCAGGCCTTCATCAGGGCAGAAAAGAAAAAAGAGATAACAACCATCACGCAGAGAAAAATAAAAATCAAGGAAATTATTATGTATTATTTCAAATTTGTTTGTATTATTTTCCTCTATTATTGTTTTTCTGAGAGATAGTTGTTACCTTTCTAGCCTTATGAAAGCCTGAAATTCAGGTCAAAACGTCGGCACAAATAAATATCTTTTTGTTTATCTGTGTTTATTTTCTGACAACATCTCCAACCATCTTCTTATCAAAAAAAAAAAAGAAGAAAAATAAGGATAAAAAAGTAGGACTAATATTCAGTTTGGAATATATAAAAATTTTTTCAGTTAAGATTACACATGTCCACGAATTAGTAGTAAGAACTTGATAAAGGGCAGAAGAGCCCGAAACGTTGTTCAGATGACAAAATGAATAATGAAGTAACAAAGAAGGTATAAATTCCAGAAAAAGATAAAGAATAAAGTTTTAATAAAACAAAAAAAAACCTGTGGAACTTAGGTTGCTAGATTAGAACTGATTATTTATGTTTAAAAAAGTAACTAACATAATAATCAGTAATTAAATGAAAAAATAATAATGAATTATAAATTTATGAATTGATCTTTAACTCTCTTACTATTTTATTTAGATCTTATGATAGTTTGTTTATATAAAAATCTTTTTATACCTTCACCTTTACAGCTGTTTCATTTAATGTTACTCTTTTAATCTTACATTAGTTTTAGCATCTTTGTATCTTTTTTATCTTAGCTCCCATGAAGATCTACATTGTGGGTAAAAACATGAGCAATCAATAAAAATTTTAAAACTAGTTTGGTTTTTCTTGACAGCAATCCTGACTATTTACTTCAAAAATATTTTTTGAATAAAATATTTTCTGATCTTTAAAATTTTTATCTGAAATTTTCAACCATATGGCAATATACAAAGAATAAATTAATTTAAACAACTTATGAAATAAATTCAATAGAAAAATAAATCATAAATTACCTCATTGAAACAAGGAAGTTGGATGTTGATGATGATGCTCCCACAAATTTAAGTAAGCATACTATTGTCAGAAATATGTAAAAATTTGTTTTACAGTCGACAGGGCATGGTCCAGACGTAGCAAAGTTTGGTAGAGGGTGTCCTTCATCGTCTGTCTCATTGATACATGCACAATCTGTGTATATCTGCAATAGCAATAGGAAGAATGAAATTATTCATTGAATAAATTTCTATTTCATTATATTGAATAATTAAAATAATTAATGGGCTCAATTTAAAAAGGTTCTATCAAACTCCAACAAACTCCTTGTATACAGTAAGCATATTGTTACATATTTATAATGATAACAGGACAAAAGTCCAACTATAATAACAGAGAGCACCTTCAATGCAACGGATAACTAATAAAAAATATAATGAAACTGAAATAAACTAATAAAAACATAAAAGGTAATATTAATACGGTAATATAATAAAAAGTAATATTTATTATTCATGTAATTTTTTCAATTTTAGCCACTTTTAAAATATTGCTCGATTTAACATATAAAGTCTCTTTTTCCCGTTTCAAATAAATGTTTCAAAAATGATATAGACTGTTGCTAAATCAGGGTTTTAGTGGGGCAGGTTTGCTGAGATGGATAACATTTTAATCTATTGCCATAATGTTAACATACTTATTGTAACAACAGGGCAATAGTCTTACTGCAATAACAGAATGCAGATTGAATACAACAGATACCTAATAAAAAAAATATAAAGAAACTGAAATAAACTAATAAAAAGATAAATAAAAATTAATAATATAAAACGAAATTGAACTACATGCAATAAATTAAATAACTAACTTAATTTAAAACATAAAAGTATTTTAAAGCAAAAAATAACTTAAAATATACATAAATGTATTTAAAGTATAAATAAAAAATCAGTAATTCACATAACCAAATCAGTAATAAACATAGATACTCAGGCCACTACTGATTTTGAGAAGTCTATTTGTGAAAGCTATTTATCTTTCATGTATTAGAGAATGGCATGTAGAAAAGTTAGCATTGATGGTACAGCATGTAATTTTTTTTCATTTAATAAATTAGCCAGGTATGAGATGAACACAAACTACAAACTAATAACCAAGAAATATTTTTTATAATCAAACCTTGGTTCCATTTTTGAGAAAATCTGCTCCCTTGCATCCCGCATGGCAAGGTGAAATATAAGATTTGCCATACGCGCATACCGGTGTGTATGTAACATAATCACAATGACAGTCAGCGTTACAGCTTCTAGTTAGGTTTAATCTGTAAAAAAAATAAATAAATAAAAATTACCACAATATACCTTAATAATGATAAAAACAGTATTAACAGGGTATGTATTGATATTAAAATTTAAAAAATCATATTTCAGATATAGTTACAAATGAGACTTAAATTCATATATTCTCTACTATAACTTTATTTGTCCATAGTCTCTCCGATTTTTTAATATCGCTCTGTTGTTTGGAATCCATATCAAAAAACCAATATTAAGGTACTGGAAAGTGTACAAATGTTACATATTTTTTTTTTAATAAAATAGATTCCTTCGTAGAAACTCCATAAGGCTCTTTTTATTGGATTAGTCTTTCAGCCAGAAGATTTAATTATGATATTTTTTTCGTTCACAAACTTCATAATATTGTTGATTGTCTCATTCTTTACAAATATTTTGACATTTGTATTCCTTCTCATTAAATCAGACATTTGACTTACTCATGTACTGATACATTTTTATATACTGTAATTATTTGTATATGTAACTGGATTTATCCCATACAAGTAAATAAGATAATTTGTTCTAAAATGTGCTTAAGTTAAGGTTATATAAATTTAATTGATAATACTGCCCCAGAGAAAAAATAATTCATATTATATCAAAAGCATATTAAAATTTATATCAAAACACATATATATCAGTTTTTAAATAAATTATATACATATAAATTATAAGTGAAATCTCATTTACGATAATAAGAATATGATATACTATGAATGTTTTGAGACTACTAATTGTTTCTTCTAATTAAAAATATTTATATAACAGATGTACAGGAACAGGATGTATTTATCAAAAGTCGTTTACATAACAATTATTATTTTTACCTTGAGACCAGATGTCATTATTGTACATCACAAACTGTGAAACAGGAAAACGATTTTGATTTTTCTTAATGACTTGAACGTTTATCAGAGACAATTCTTAGTACAAAAAATGTTTAAAATACAGATTTTTTTTTCACTAATTTTTGTTAATTTGATTGTTTCAAATAGCATGTAATCTTGCAATTACCCACAAAAAATATTATACTTATAACCCAAAAGATTAAACAAATAAGCTTTTGAAAATACTAAACATAATGATTTACAAGAAGAGTGATTAGGATTAACTTAGGTTGAATAGGAGAAACTTCGAAAGTATTTATGAAGTTACTATGATTAAGGATCAATAACAATGAAAAGGACCTAACCAAGCTTTATTTTTTTTTTTATATTCTTTCTTATTGTAATATTTATTAGGTGGTGATTTATTAGGGTTTAAAGAATATTATCCAAATCTATTTATTAGTATATGGAATCTACAAATTCTTTTTTGTATTAATTATTATTTTCACTTATGTTTATATACAAATATAAAGTAAGAAAATGTATCAAAAATCTGAATCTCAGTTTTCAATGGAAAAATACGTTAGGAACCCCTGATTCCAAATAACTAAGTTAAGTTTCCCAAAATGTTTTGTGTGTGTATATGAACAGCCTATCTCAAAAATGAAAAGTTGTACAAACCTGAATTTAAATGAAAAGGTACATGCCTGGGATGTAATTGCAACTTTTTGGCTGAAATTGACTAACAGTAAGGGCACTTTAAATCATTCATTTTACTTTTTTTTTTTCAAAATTTTCTAAAAGATGCTTTACCATTTTAATTAAACTTGATGATTTAACAAGTTACAATTAAATGGTCTAGGTATCAGATCTTATCATTGAAGTAGTTTGACTAAGTTCAGGCAATTTTTCAAAATAATTTTGCCTAGAACTCATTTAATTTTGTTAATTTAAAATAATTTATCTTACCTCTCTTTTGATAAAAAAAAAAATAGATAAATATTTACTATGAAAGAATTTGATAATTAACTACATATAAAAAAAAAGAAGTATTTCTCTGGGTTAGAAACAAATATCTGAAAATAAAAGTAGTAATTTAGATGGACAATGAGCTGTTAAAAACTAAAGATTCTAGGCAACTTAATAACTGAAATATAAATTTATGTAGAGGGGTTTAACAAAACACGCATTAATAAACTGTATTATAAATATTGTTTTGTGTGTTTTCATGATTTTTACACAATTGGACAATAATAAAGAAATTTCTTTTTCAAAATTTAAATTCAAATTAAATTTTGGTTATGCGCTCACCACACCAGATTTTTTTTTATTTAATAATATTTAAATTCTGGTAACTTGGGTGCTGTTAAATAAATTTTGTTCTAAAATGAAAGCTTTAGAATTATGAAATGTATATCATGGAATAAAAGTTAATTATTAAAATAGATTCAGATATATTCTACTTACTCTCCAGTAGATAGCATAGTTCCCTGAGTCTCAGTCATAGGGCATCCAAGGAATGAATATGACAGAAATCCTACAACTGCAATCACTCCAGTAGTTACATTCCATAGAGCTAGAGGCCTCGCTGTTGGTTTGAACTTCGTGATTACCAGTCCACTAGCTAAAATACCACATGCAGAAGATACCAAGCCGACAGAACCTGTTCACAGAGATGTTCAATGAATATATTTTCATTAGATTACAAAAAAAACTATTAATAGAGAAATAAAATAAAAAATAACTTTTCTAAACATTCTTTTTATGTCTATTAATTTTACAGAAAACAAACAAAAGACAATTTTTTTTTACATCTAGAATAACATTTTTTATTTTTTAATAATGGAGTGCATCTTGCAGGTTTTCATACTATGATTAATATTAATGTGTTATTTAATTTCATTTTGGGTAAATAGGAAAATATGGTATCGAATAAATGTTCGGATAGGAGATCTTTGCTGTTGACTGTCAAACATTTCTTTTTAAAACTATAACATCGTCAAGACTAAAATGCTAATAGTTAAGCATTATACAGTATATATCATTTTGGGTGAAAAATAATTTCCCAAAAATAAGATAAAAATTTAAAGTCTGAAGTTAAGATGTTTTAGAGAGTGAAGCGGCCCTGCAACTATTTACTAGACACCACTATAACCATTATGAGACTCCTGGTACAATCCAGCTGGCGACACAGGAACCATTATGTTCATCATACAAAGTATTTTCATATATGTATTATATCTTGTAATTGCTTTAATTGTACAAATGAACAACAATTTCATATGTTATAATAAATGTTTTCTAATGTCTTAAATGCGTAACATTTCTCAATGCCCAGAGAGTCAAGGTGTGAATTTCCTCCCAGCCGGAATGGTCCCTCCCCATTCTCTGTGAGCTCCCGGCTATCAAGCCACCCCAGTTAACCCACCTTAAGCGGACAATGTAGCTTATCTTAAAATGCCATCCGGCAAAAGAAGATTATACATAATGCTCTTGTATATATATAAGTTAGACTTAAGTAAATTTTATATATTGTATATGTTTATTAAATAAAGATTTAGGAGGTTAGAAAAAAAGAAATGAAGTGAATTTCCTCTTCAGAGAACCACCTCCTTAAAAGTTAGAGTGTAATAATGTACATAGTGGGACATTCTAAAGCTATATTGGGAACAAATATTGGATTTTGTTTTCACTCTGCATTTCTCCTCCTTCCTCAACTTTTTACTTTCTATCTACTAGAAGTATCTACAACTAGTTCTTGTAGGAATGTTATACCCCTCACGACTGTACACTGGTTCCATATGCGCATAGTTAATAAAGCATTTACTTAATATAATTGAGAAATTAAATTTTATCTTTTTTAAATAGACGGTTTGAACCAACGGTTAGCGCCCCTGTTAATCAATGCTCTTTCTCAATATTGTAAACATTTCAGCTGGTTCTTCAAACCTCAGCTGCCGAACTATCCTACTTTGATTTACCAATAACCAAATATTAAACAGAGGTTGTTGTGGTTTGAGACAAATTTGACAGACTCAGCAACCAAACAATTCTACCTTCGATGCTCAAAAAAGGCGAGAAAGATACTATGACATGATACTATTGATAGATCTCAGCATACCAAATAAACCTAATTTCCTAGTTCCCTGCCCCAATATATACTAACTGAAATATCCTTTCCCTGTCTATTGTACTTGGTCAGTCGATAGCACGAGTAGTCTTAGTACTATTTATTTCATATCTTTTGTACAAGTTAATAAAGTAATATTTGTTTCTTACTCACAAATCCATAATATTATATCTGCATTACATATTTGTTGCATTACAGGTGCAAGAAGGATAATACTTCCAATGATTGGATGCAAAAAGTGTTATTCCCTCAGAAATAAGCTTTTCTGAACTAATCATACTTTCAGCATTCCACAGTGGAGTATATCGTCTCTCTAGCAACTTTAAGTAATGTAATGAATTTGGAAATAGTCTTTTATCATATTCAATAATTTTAGTTGAGATAACAACAGTCAGAAACTTTTTAATTATCATGGCCATTAACTAACTGAAGCCTTGGTCAATTTAAAGCTTCATTCTGTTTTCTTCTTCTTTGTTTGCTCTAATTAAGTATTATGATACAGATAAAAAAATTATGAATTATTGGAACAAAAAGATACACAATTGACTGTTATCAACTCAAATTAATTTAAAAGTCAATTACTGCAGGATAGGTAGATTAAATTGATCAAAAGTCATTATTCTTACCTGTAATAAGATTTGCAGTGGATGCAGATTGTTTGTAAATAATTTCAAGGTATTTAGGCATAAATATCCAATAAGGCATATATCCAGTCATGTAAAAAATTGCATAAATGTTTTTACAAACCAGTACTTTATTTGTAACTATCCGCTTAAATGTTAGCATCATGTCTAAAAAGTGGGATTAAAAACAAATATTAAAGAACAAATATCCAACTTTACTTCAAACCGTTCAGACAACTTTAAAGAATAAAGTAAATACCATGTAATGAAGCTGGTAGTTCATCAACTTGCTTAGTTTTGTCTTGAGACATCGATCTTCTCATTGCAGCTCGTGGTAATGATCTAGGGAATAAACCAATCAAAGATGCAAGGACAAACATCACTGTTCCGAGAATGATCCAACCTGTTTATTTAAAAAATAATAGTAATATTAACAAACTGTTAGAAAATTATATTTTCTTTACTAATAACTATCTTATAAAATTTTTGTAAATTTACTTGGTGGAAGTTTTATTTCATAATAAGGTAAGTCAGAGCAAGTGGGTTTTTATGGTAAAGGTATAACAGATTTTTAAAAAATATTTATTTCCATCTTACAGTACTGAGCTGTAATGAAAACCTAGGCCAGTGCCTTCCCTGTGTGTGTGTTCAATGTGTCCTGTGAGCATTTATCTCATGGTAGATAACTTGTACTATTTTTAAAAATAAAATTTGATGTGATGCAGACAAATATCTTTACGATTACTTTCAATGCAGTTAGAAATTGAAATTTTAAATTTTAGCTCTTCCATAAAAGGCTGAAGAATCCAGATTTCATAAAAGATCTAAGATCTTCTCTCTTTGGCTAGTGATTTCAAATAAGAAATGCAGGAGGTGTCCAGATGAGCGAAATCCTCAGTCTTACTCTTGCGAGGAAGCCAGTGCAAAACTGAATTGAGTATAAGTGGGGAGGTAAAAGAGGGACATAAACAAGTGGTAATAACAAAATCAAAGAATTAACGGAACAAAGACAAAAGTATAGACGAAACAGATGAAGTACTTGGTTTATTTCCCAGACTTAGACGTTTATTTCCCAATATGAGCAAAATGCTCTCGGGTACACCTCTCTCTGGTTAAAGTTGGAGTTGTTTTTCCAATTTTTTTTACTTGATGCTTCGTGGAGTTAATTCATTGATTAAATATTAATAGTCACAATATTTTGTAAACCCCATTTTTGTTTGTCTACTGTTTAAGTTAAGTTCTTTACTTATGCCAAAAAACATTTCATGTTGGGGTAAGAATGGATGTGAAATAATTGAAAAAAAAAAAAACACTGCCTAAATCATGATCAAATTTGTTTATTATTGGAATTACTGTTAAATTATTTTTGGTTAACAAATAATAATAATACATTTTTTAAGAAAAGTTAATGATTGTTCAAACTCTCGTAGTAAATAAGAAGTGAATAATAATACTATTAATTTCAATAAAATAGTTGATAAATTTGATTAATAATTAAAAATAACTGATATATTACATTATAATATTTATTAATTTTTATGTTGCAGTTTTACTTTTCATTATAGTAATGATATGAAAATTCCAAAATGAAGATTCATTTATATTAAGGGATGGTAAGAGGATTGTTGATAAAAAATAGGTTGTGAATATTGATTGAAAGGCCAAGAAACGTTGATATAATATCAAGAAATTAATTATTTAGTTAGAATTTAACTAACAATTTAAGTTTATTTACCTATCCACCAAGCTCCAAGCCATCTGGGATCATTATTGTTAATCTTAGGTGTGAGTGTTGGAGATATATAGAGGCTTAGACATATTGATGCCAAAGAATATCCAAACACTGGACCCAACATTTTTAAGAAATATGAAAAACCTGAAAAAAAACAAAACAGAAAACAAATATATTTATATAATGTATACATAAAAAAAAAAAAGAAAAAAAATGTAACAACTAAAATGTGTGTGAGGTTCTCATGCATAAGATCTGGAACATTTTAGGTTCTAGGATTTGTTGAGGATTTTATTATTTCAGGATTGGGAAATGAGTAAAAAATTTAATTGGGTAAACCTCTACTAATTAAATGTAATATCTCTTATATTCTATTTTATTTTTCAACTAAATTTTCTATAAAACTAAAAAAAGAAAAGTCTTCAAAATCGGATTATTACAAGCAAAGATACAGCATATGTTGTTTGCATGTTCTGCTTTACTATCCTTATATATTATTTCTTGAAGTTGTTTTTTTTTAATTAACATTAATTTGATTAAAATAAAAATAACATTTTAACTTAATTAAAATTAACATTTTTACTACAGAAAAATTCTGTCTTTGCTTTTTTATAAATAAAAGGTTGATAAATGCGCATTTTGTTTACTATATATTTTTTTCTATTAGACTGAAAACAAAGCAATGAAACTGACAGAAAAATTTCTAAGATAGGACAGCTGCTATTTAATGATCGTCTATGTACATATGTGATGTAATCATTTACACAACAGTTTTATCAGCGGTTCTTCTATAAATTCTGCCAAGATTTTTCCTACCTCAACCTTCTCGCTGATCAAAACATCTGTTTGATAATTTAATGTAATTTTATTGCAATAATATGTACACGTGCTTGTATATTATTCAATCGAAAGTATTTAATTATAAAAAATATAAGCAAATAAATGTTTTCATGACAAATTGCTACTTAAAATTTTATCTAGTAATTTGTACTGATATGAGACAAGTTTGTACACAACACAACATTTATGTATTTACTAAATTACAAAACTTTATTTACTAGATTATATTCAATTTATAAAAGTTGACC
>NW_027107421.1:316744-321496 GCF_000696795.3 Halyomorpha halys | reverse complement strand
AATTTATGGTTAATAATTAACTGGCTAATGTTTTGATTATTTAGGACTACAATATTTTAATTATATCATATTGAACTAACTATAGTTCTGATGTTTTTTTATTATTCAATGTCACTTAATTCTTCAGCATTGAAATTTTACAAAAATAACGAAAAAGTTATTATATTTATTTTCTGAAATCAATTTTCATCCTTTATTTAAATCTTTATTCTTTTTTTACATTTGAAGAACGTTTGGGGCTCCTCTGCCCATTATCCAGTTCTTATTATTAATTTGTGGACACTGGAACATTGTTCAAATATAAAAAAGAATAAAAAGTGATATTGATTCTTGAAAATAAATATAATAAATTTTTAGCAAATAAATCCTTTGGAAATTAGTTGTAGCAGTGCAACTAATTGCTTATGTTTAAAATTAAAAAAAATAAATAATTATAATATATTCTGTTAACTTAATTTTTACTCACACTAATCAAATAAAAGTATACTTTTCCATTAACAGTTAAAATGGCTACTGGTAATTTTAAATAAGAGTGATTTGTATTCGATAATAAGTAGTTATTTCTTTATTATTTCATTATCAAACATCTTTTTTAAACTCTTTCCTCCATTAGCAAAAATTTGTATTTAAAAAAAAAAATTGCTAGAAATAGATTAATATTGAAAATTCAATAGATAGGAAAAACAAATTTGACATAACTTGTCAATAAAAGTTGAATATAACATGGTCCGGCAGGGAAGGATTGCGTTTAACTTGAACTTGGAAAAGAGTAAACCTGTTATTTTTGTTAGTAAGAAATCAATAGAATCTTTTTATTTATTTATATTTTTTTATTTATTTAATGTTTATTAAAAATTTTATTTCCAACTAAAGTTTATGGTCATTTGAATTTTTCTTCTAAATTTATGAAAACTGATTAAGGTTGAATTTAAATGTTCTATTTTGAGGTAAATAAATAATCAAGTCATTCAGTCATAAAACACAGTAACTGTAAAAATGAGATATTTAACAGTGTTAAATTGTTGATGAAAATGTAGTAGTCACTTAGCATGACTTTAAATCAATATTACTGTCTTAAGAAAACAATTTTTCTGAAGACTCATTTAAGAACTTATGAAACCAGTCTTAAAACAGCCAAAATGCTAAAAAATGCATTGAAATTCATGAAGAATTTCAGTTATCATATTTTATGAAAGATCACTTCAATTCTTTCTTTTGTGTCAAATATCAGTAATTTCAATCATTAGTTCTCATGTTATTTAAGAGGTGGTGCTGATTGTCTCCTCAGTTAAAACAATTTTTTTTTTGTTAATTTTCTTAATAAAACAATGTATACATACTCAAAGTTTTAATAAATAAAGTAAGTTAATGGTAGTTTTTTTTGCTTTGAATTATTTTTCTAGAAGTAGATGTAACAACTATTTTAAAGCTAAAAAGGACTGTGCCAAACATCAACTTATGTTACATTGTCAGGAGGTTATATTTTTAGATGGAAATGCTGTCCTAATGTTGGCACTACCAGCCAGAATGGTCCCTCCCCATTCCTTGTTAGCCCCTGGCAGTCCAGCCACTCATGTAAAAACCGCCTTCAGCGGACTAAGCTTGTAACATCTTATAATGCCATAAGGCAAACAAAGATAAATTGTATTAGTGTATATATAATCCTTAGTTCTAAGTAGTATATATAATTGTATATGTTTAAATAAATAAAATAAGAGGTTAGAAAAAAAACAAAAACATAAAAAAAACCTAATGTTGGAGGCCTAATACAGGAGGAGGCCCCTCACCTCTCACCTCCGGACTTAAAATAGCTCCATTTTAGAATGGATAGCTCATGTATGACATTAAACATAACAGGTAACCTTAAAATACCAAAGGTAGTAAAAGGTAAGACACAACACGAATTACTTTTCTTTTTCACAGTAATGCACTACTAATTCACTTTTCTATTTCTGTTTTAGAGGGTTCGGAAAAAAAAAAAAAAAAAAATGTTGGAGGCTACCATCAGCTGGAATGGTCCCTCCCCATTCTCTGTTAGTTCCCTGGCTATCACACCACTCATGTACAAACTGCCTTCAGCCAGCAATGTTTTTCTTCATCTTATAATGCCATTAGGCAAAACAAGATAAAATGTAAATATGTGTATATATAATTTTTCCTAGATTAAGTAAAATCTATATAATTGTAATTGATTCAAAATAGATAAATAGGAGATTAGAAAAAAAAATAATGTAGGAGGCCCCTCATCTCCTGATATTTTCTAGTAGTATTCATATGGAACAGACATATCAAAACAACAAGACAAGTATTTCACTGTATACCTTCAAGTACCATTGGTAAAAAAAGTTAATATTCAATTTGAATTATGTAACCATACATAATGCAACCAATTAATGTAATGTTTTTGAGGGATCAGAAAAAAAAAAAACCGTAATGTACAGATTTAATCATCATGCAGAGGCCTCTCACCTCCAAATATTTAGGTAGAGTTCTCATAGAACAGACACATTATACCTCAGATAAGTATGTCACTGAATACCTTCAATTACCAAGCCCCTCTCTGTTCCAATAATCTACTGGTGTAAGCCAATCAAGTCTACAACCTTAACTGCAACTATCACCTACCTTATGATGCCTAAAGGCAATCGAAGGTATCCCGACAGCCAGCTGTACATATGGCACACCTCACCATATGTACGTCCCAATCACCAATTTAAATCATATAGGAGGGTACGAAAAAAAAAAAAAAAATTCAATTACCAACGGTAGAAAAAAATTGTAGTCAATTTGATTTATATTTCATTACGTATTGCATTTTACTAATCCATGTTTATTTTTCTGTTTTTTAGAGGGACCAGAAAAAAAAAATAATGTATAGGAGCAATTGAATTCACCTATGTAACCAACCAGGAATCAACCAATTTTTTTTATTTTCAACAAAAACTCAAGGGTATATCTACATTTAACTAATATAGAGGAACAGTACGTGTTAGATTTTTTTTTGGAAATGAAGATTTCATATAAATGTTGGTTGATTACTTTTTGCATGTATTGGTTCAATCAAGGTAATTGATCAAACAGAATTTTTTTTTGATGATTTATAATTATGAATTTTCAGACATTTTTTACATTTTTCAGAAAATTTGAAAAGTCTCATTTTTGCAGCATATTTTGTGATGATGGTTATTAATATTATTACAAAATCTCTTATTATGATGTTGAAAGTATTTTTAGTGTAAACATTTATGGTAATATTCTCAATTTTGTGTTCATGATTTGTGTTCTTAAATCACATTGATTCGTTGCACACATGCTTAAGAGGCACTTTAACTAGATCTGCTATGATGCTATTACAGTTCTATTTAATTATACTATATTGAATATGTCTTTAATAAATATATAATATTTATATACATACTGATAAGAACTGGGGTTTTAGACTTCTTGATATTATCATCCATATATGAGACTCCAAGGGTGTAATAAAGAGAACCACCAACACCAGCTATTAATTGTGATATGAATAGAATTATTTGTGGAGCTTTTTCACCAGGTGTTACTTCACACTTAATGTTAGCAGATGCTTGACACACTCGCTGCTTATCTGTGGAATGTAATAAAAATAAAATTAATAATAATAAATCATCATTGACTGTATAAACACAAAATTAGATTAACATAAATCTAGGGTTCAATATATATGATTTCAAGTTTACAAGAGATCTCATTGTGAATTAAAGAATTGTAGTCAAAGTAAGACAAAATAAGTGCTGAGAAAAGGAGTGATAGGAGTAGTTGAATACGTTCAGGATTCTAATGTAATGACATGATATATGGAATACATGATCTATCTAGGGATGGTTTGATTGAATATGACACGAATGTTTTTAAAGGAGGAATAGTAGTGGATTAGGGAGTTGTACAAAAAAAGGTTAGGAAAGCATGGAATGATTTTCAGAAGCAGACCAGATCCAATAAAAATGGCTCTGGTTTTATTTGATTTTAAAGAAAGGAAGTTGTAGAGCCCACTCAGCCTCTATAGTTTTTAATTGGGAGAAAAACTTGGTGGTGAGCCTGGCCATGGCTATATCACCTCCTTGCACAACTGTTGTTTTCTTACCAATTACTGAACCCAAGTCTCTTTGTGGGTTGCAGTTCCACAGGTTTGGAAATTATGTTATTGTGCAAGCCCTATATTATCAATTAGTACAAGAGTCCAGTGGAAAAAAGTCAGTTATTTCACCACAATTTTTTATTACTTTAATGTAAACTATGTGTAATTACTAGTCAGACAGAATTGAAGAATCTGCCAAGTATAGTTGGGGAAAATAAAAAATGGTGTCTCTTTCAAAACGTTAAAATAAATTAATTTTTCATTCCTAGTTCCAATATCTTTGAAACTAGCTACTACACAAAAAAACCTAATAAAACATACCTAAAGTTGAGTAAATTTGCTAAAATACTAGCCCTAGTAGAGTTGTTTACGTTCAATAGTTCCCAAGATACAATTTTTTAAAATGCTTTTTTAAAAAGCAATTTTTCATGAATTTATACTGCAAAATCAGTAGTTAGTGAATTTATAGTGAGACATCTTTATCTCGGTACTGTGAAACATACAGAAGTCTGTCAGCACTCAAATTAAAGCTAATTGAATGTACTAAAATATAGTTTATAACGTTTATCTTCATGAGAGAAGTAGTTTTTATGATATTTTTCGTTATAAATTTACAAAATGTAGATTACTAGTTTTTG
>NW_027107421.1:315893-316444 GCF_000696795.3 Halyomorpha halys | reverse complement strand
CAGACTCTGTTAAAATGTGAAATAGAAAATTCTTTTTTATTGTATACAAGTTGCTCTGTGGCAAACTTTGAATATATCGATTGTTGATCACAAGCCGTTTGTAATGGCCAGTAACTCTTTGTTTAGTCAGTAGTTTCCAACCTTTTGTACTCACTACAGTAAGAACGTTTTATATTATCTAACCATAACAAATATAATAGTAAGAACAGTAAAAACATTTTATTTGTGTTTATCCACCACCCGCGTTCAACAGACTCGTCAATTTTGATTAGTAATTTTACGTTTTTTTCATTAGAGCAATAAAAAATTGGGGTGAAATAACTATCTTTTTTCTACTCTTGAGCTCTTGTACTAACGGTACAGTTGGTTAGTAAGGAGAAGGTCAAAGATAAAATTTAAAAAAATTGTCAGATGTGCCACCTTTTAAGAAAAGCAGGCATATATACTAGTTTCACTTTCTTCTCTTTGTATATTTTATTATTTTGCCTTCTTTATATTGTTCAATACTGTTTTTTATCATATTTTTCTTTTTATTAAAATTAAAAATTAAA
>NW_027107421.1:313048-315262 GCF_000696795.3 Halyomorpha halys | reverse complement strand
GATGATTAATCAAATACAATTATCATTTTTAATTACCTTGAGATTCCTGCGAAATATTTTTGCTCATGCCATGTTCATAAGTGAGATCGAAGGACTCCTCCCCTGGTCCGTATAGGAAGTGCGGCAGGGCGTTGAGAGCGCAGAAGAGGACAACTGTGTAGACACCGACGGCGATCCATCTCGGTCTGTGGCGTCCCTTTCCGATGTAGTAACTTAATATGGTTGAGATGAACAGTTGGCTGATGTCATTACCAACGGTTATAACACCTAACAAACACAAGTATATCATTAGCTGAACATCTTGACTAAAATCATTAGAAAACAAATCAAATAATTTGTTTTATATATATATTTTCTATTTTATTGTGTGCTATCTTATGATTTTATAGATTGTTGGGGGTACATTAGGCTTAATTCTGCTGGTCTGCTGAGTGTCAATGACTAAGCTAAATGGTTTTTCATATGTGTGTGAAAAGCCTATTTCACAGATTTAACAGAATTATACGAAAGCGAAATTGATGAAGGGAAAAAGTCTGGGTACTCAAAATAGTACAAAAAAAAAAGTATTATACATATCTATGTTTTTGTTTATTTACTGAATAAAAACTTTTTTAAATCGTGTTTCTAGCTCTAGTGGAGCTTATCAAAGTGGAGCGAAACGTAGGTGTATAATAAATTGTTTTCATAATATTTTGAGATTCTTTTTTAACCCCCACCTGGACCATGTTCCTTCATTAATTGCATAAACTCGCCTTATATCTTATGGAACTGAAGTTACTTATTAACGTAAGTTTAAATCTGAGATGTTACATAAACCTTTTCGCTAAAATCGATTCATCAGAAGTGTCATTAAATCTTTGATTTTAAACTTATTAACCATTTTCCAGGAAACAGATTTTGTGGTTTTGATGGAATTCGTGTAATGACCAAACTTGTAGTGTCATTTTTTAAAAATGGATTATAAGAAATAAAAGGTTTAATTAAGAAGTCTACTAAAAAACAAAGAAGGGAAAAAAATCAGAAAATATAGGTCTAGAAATAATCGGTCCCTTAATATCTAATTAATAAATTATAAAAACACTCTTCTTTGTAGCCACATCATGGTTACAACTACAAGAGGGAAAAATACCAATATAATACAAATATTACATATTTATTAAATAATATAATAAAAAAAATTAATGTTCTATTTAGCTGTATATTTAAGATATATTATATCTAAAAATATATAGATTCAGATTCTTTTTTCGCACCTTTTCAGCATAAGGTAAGAAATGATAAATCGAACTCCGTCCATCTTCCAGTTGTTGGTTATTTTTTCAATATTGTTTAATATCATTTTCCTAACCTGTTTTTTGCATCAACATTCTTAAGAAGTTATGTTACTAAGGTTATGTTTTCTACGAAAAATATACAATGTATAATTAGCAATATATAATTTTAAAGGTTTAATAAAATATGACAAAACATCTACGACAAATAGCACAAAAATTGGCCAGGTAAGTAATATTTATTTTAGAATATTGATGCAAACAATAAATCAGGAAAAATAAAACAGTAATGAAAAAAAAAAATCAACATCTGGAAGATGGACGGAGAGTCCGAAACATTGAAGGAATATTTTGTACAAGTTTTGAGTAGGTACTTTATCATTTCTTAGCTTATGCTGAAAAGGTACGAAAAAAGCATCTGAATCTCTATTTTTTATAGATGTAAGTGTATATATACTATTATTATTGCAATGGAAAACAAGATCTGTAATAGCAAATAGTGACAGTTCTAATGAATTCAAACGTGCTTGCAAACGCACGGATTTTCCATTGTTTGGCAAACGTGTGGGACCATATTAGGATAACTAATTAATAATTTTAAATAAACTTGTTGTATCTTTAATTTTTACTCTCACTTATCTTGAATTAAGTTATGCAACAAGTTGAGTAGTTATCTGATGCGCACGCCGCACCATTTCACTTAGAGAAAATTGACGAGTTCTATTTATCTCTTGTCTTTAACCTTGATGTGTCCATCAGGCATTCGGGAGACAGTAAGTTTACGATTTTTGAAACATACTTTACTAAAGGGCCTTCTTCACGTTTGCCAAACTATAGCAAATTCGCAAGCCTGTGGATGAATTAGTGGATCCGTTCAGTTTCGGTTTTTGGGCGCTTGTGCTGCATCGACACGTGTGTGCTCAGTTAGCCGTGTTTTAGAAAT
>NW_027107421.1:308172-311167 GCF_000696795.3 Halyomorpha halys | reverse complement strand
AACGTTATGAGGTCTAGAGTTTGGCAAAAATTAGCTACAGTTGAAACTAATTACCATGGATACGATAATTATTTATGAATGATTCATTCATTAATATGGGTCGTATCCATGGCAATAAGTTTCAACTGTAGCTAATTTTTGAAGAGACCTCAGTGATTTCACATGCTATATCATTTCTAATATAAGTAAGGAAAAGCAAAAACTGAACAGTGTCCAGGAAAAAGGATAACATTTGTTTAGAAATTTTGTATAATTTTGCGTTTATCGTCATCCTCTATTATCTTATATAACTTAAATGTTAGATATTAATATTTCTAAAATGATTACCAGTCTAACTTTATATTTTGCATTTATATTGCTACTTTCTCCGAAAGAAATTTTTTTACCTGTAAAATATTTTTTCTTATATAATATTTTTATTTATACATCTATTATTTACACCTAATAATAATTATTATTTTAAATCAATAAAATTAAATGTTCTATAGAAAGCCGTTTTAAAAATTCGTCATTTATGCAATATAAGACTATCTCATTAAGGATAAAACCTAGCTAATATTAAAGACTGTTTAATTGCATTTATTTAAAGATTTTAACCAACGTCCTAGACTAGTTGCGTCCAGTAGGCTCAAATAATATTTAAAAAAAAGTTATGTTACAAAATGTATTATACTTTTCTTGTATTTAAGTGAATATAATAATAAGGATGTGACGGTCATGCGGTTTGGGGCGTAGGTGTCAGAGTGTAGGTTCGATTCACACCTGAGGCAGTTAATATTTATTTTCTGTGGTCTCTAGACTAGTATGTGGCGGCAGCTCCAAGGAGGATTGGCAAAAAGGACCACTAGTTTCACTTCCAGGACTAGACCCTCTACCAGATATAATAATATAAAGTATTTAATTTGATCGATTTATTTTAATTATACATTAAATCTCCTTTTCCATTTATTTTTTTTTACCTGATTTATTTAAACCAGTTTGTGAAAAAAATTCATCGAAAATTTGTGTACTCTATAATATCAGCCGAAAACCTCATATTACCCATGGTTACTATGTTTAACATAATTAAGCAAAATTCTGTATACCACACGAGTGCATGGTCAGTATGGATTCCTCAATATTCCAGTCTTCATTTTTGGAAATTATACTTTTTTTTAATGTTATTAATTAATATGTATTTACCTATACTTTAAGGCTAGTGATTAATCAAATATTAATTAATGAGCAGTGGATGTTTCGAACTAAAGAAAAAACTATCTTCATGCTGCAATAGTATATAATTTATATTGTAAGATTAAAAAAGAGGCTATGCTAACATATGAATTAATATTAAACAATAACATAAATAAAAAAAAAAATAAAAAAATGAATCAATCGAAGAGTCGTTTAAAAGAATCGATTCACCACAGTGAGTGAATCGTTCGAAAACTTTCAGTAAAAATTATCGAACTTCATATCTCTACTTTGAGGTTTAGTATGACCTATCACTAAAGGGAAATAGTATCATGAAGCTAAAGATATGGACTCACCCATTGTCTGACTGGGTATCCTGAACCTCTTCTCGATGGTGGTGATGGTTCCGCTGAAGTAGGAGTAGGATGCGGAGAAGATGCAGCCGAGGAGGCCGTAAAGGAAGACATAGGCCTTCTTGTTGGCAAACTTCTGGAGGAAGGCGCTCTTGATGAACCAAATCCCGCAGGTTGTCTCCTCCGTAAGAGGGATGTCCCCCAGCATCGCTTCCACCTCCGGAATCTTCTCCGTCGCCATCCTGGTCTGCTCTTGGGCCTAGGAGGCTAGTTCACTCTCTATTATACCTTTCCACTTATCTAGCGAGCCGTTATCTCTTATCGGGCGAGTCGGTACTGATTTTCGTTATTTGTATTCCGAGAGCTCGCGCAAGGCAAGGTGTCATTGCTCGTATCAAAAATTTCCTGACATAATTCCTTCCAATGTGGCAGATATGTTTGCCATGCGCATGCTTAAACATCGTAAATTGTTCAAAAGGAATGACTCGTAGATTTATTCTTGTAAAAGAAATGGAGCTACGTCTCAACTAAATGGGTCTATTTCTATTTGAGGGCGTGATCTTCGAAACACTGTAGATCCACTCAGAGAAATTTTACAGAAAAAAATGACATATCGCTGTTTTTATGGCTAGTAGCAGATCAGAAAAAAAAAATCCTTACTTTATTAAGAACTAGCTGACTCGGGAATGCAACAATAAAGCTATATTTGAGGCTCTTTATAGATTTAATGACAAAATTGATAGTTTGTTATAAATTATTGTATTTAGATAAAATTAAACATTTACTTTATTATTATGATTCAGTTACATAAATAGTTTTTAAATAATAACCATCATCGTGCTTGAATATTAGTACTATATTAAAACTATTCAGACCGACTGAGCTATCAAAGTGTAAGTAAAAGCAAAAGATTTTTACTATTCGTTTTCAGCAACTCAAGAAACCTTTAAATAAGAATTTTTGAAAAAAAAAAAAATGGAAAATAGAATGTTTTAGCCCAAAACGTTCGCCTTACATCCGCCTTTGTTTATTTTGCACAATCTAAAAAATAGAAATCTAACTTTTGGTAATGTGGTTTAAGAGATCAGACAGACGTTCAGGTTTCTAACAGTTACACTAACGTAGGAATTGGTTTATTCAATGCAGAGGTGTCATGATAGTGATCGGAAAAAAAATTTAATTTCTTTGAAAAATGATATTTGGTAGTTTGAGGCGACATTAAAAATGAATACGAAATTCTCTCTAAAAAAAAAAAAATTACTGACCTACTTTACTCCGTACTTTTTAATATACAATGCATAATTAGCAATATACAATTTTAAAGGTTTAATAAAATTATATATTGCAGCATTATTAACAATAGTGTTAATAATGCATTATTAGCATTAGAGAGTGATAATGTTGTTAACTTTATCTGTAATTAAACGTTTTAAAGTTTAATATGAGGAGTAACAAAATAGGTAATTAGA
>NW_027107421.1:306464-307082 GCF_000696795.3 Halyomorpha halys | reverse complement strand
TCTCTGATATGTAAATGGACTCAAGTATTTTTCTTTTGAATTTATTATTTTCTTTTTGTAAAATTATTGTATTATGAAAATCAAAATTGTGCTGGCTTTTTGCAACATGCTGCTTGTGTAAAAGATAGTTAAAATTAATACATAATAAAAGCTGTTTTGTGATAGATTGTCGTCCTTGAGGATGGCTGAATTGGCCGAAACGTTGGACTTCTAAATAAATAAAGAATGTTTTAAGATTTGACTTGGATACATTTTATTTAAACATTAAATTTATTTTTTTAATTTATGATATGAAGTTACTAAATAACAAATAACTTATTTCATGTGTATGATTAAAATGTTTTATATTATTCTATAAATTTCTGGCTATTTCTATATTTACTGTTCTCTACTCATTTTGCTGAGAAACAAAATAAAAACGAAAGAACGTTTTCTATATTGACTGAAACCCTAAAGTATTTCTTATTTATTAATTTGAATCGTTTTTTTTGTTGGGGGGGGCGGAGGGGGGGAGGAATATTCGTTTAAAATAGAAACTTTGAAAGGAATATTTAATTAATGTAAAAATACGAAAAAATAAAAGGTTGAATGAAGAAGTCTACTAAATAACTAAGAAGA
>NW_027107421.1:303667-305113 GCF_000696795.3 Halyomorpha halys | reverse complement strand
GCTTGAAAATTTAAAAATATTATGAATAACCAAATCATGAACGTACGAACATTGAGTCAGTAATGATAAAGTATTATTAAGACCATTTCATTAGTTCTTTATTTCTAGAAAATCCTCCCGTCTACGTCTTTTCGTCAAGACTACGGCAACAATTTGCTATTAATTTGGCCCAGGTTATCCCTGGATGATTTTCAGATCTGGATATACTGTCTAGAAATTTTCAAATTTGTGTTCAACTACCAATGTATGTGTCCTGAAAACTGATGGACGAGATAAAATATTGCTTGAGCAGTGGTTCCCAACCGGGGTTTCACGAGATCATTTTGGGAGAGGTCATTATGTTGGATCAACCCGTTTGTCACTTGTCGCAAATCCAAGACTGGTAAACCAAAGGAAGTAAAAAATAGCAGTATTCACATGCTTATATATTCTTTTAACTTTATCGATTTATCATTATTAAAAACAAAACAAAATAAATTGAGAAGTTTGTCGGGGTATACGGTCCCGATCTACGTTCAACTATCTACGCCTCATTATGAAACAAAATAAAGATGGATTAAATAAAAGGAAACATAACTGTCAGTAATGTAGATTGTAGATAATAAAAATAGTACTACATAACCTTCAATATTCGTTCTAGAATTTTTATCAAACATTTATTATTATTATAATTTAATTACCTAAACACATCATGTCTTCATTAATATATCTTTGTACTATGGCTGAAAATATTTAATTAATTAAAACAAGAAGATCACAAATATTCATCTGTTGGCAGTTCTAAACCAATGCAAACTGAATACAAATGTGTGAATGCAGTCAGTACAAGTGCCTTTGATTTGTGCTTAAAAACCAATACTCGTAAATTTCAGGCCAACTAAACTATCCACACGCTTGCGCATGCGCAAATTCTCCATTCTTTGGCATACGTGAAGAGGCATCTTTACACGTGAATCTAACAGTTTCGAACCCTACGATCTCAAATTTCCTTCAATTTTGCACAGACTTTGAGTAGGTAATTTTAAATTTCTTAGCTTATGCTGAAAATATGTGTAAAAAGCATCTGACACTATTATTTCCTCTTCTTTTTTTCTGTGTTGGTTGCATTGGTTTATTTCATACATCCAAACATGAAAGTGAATATACCATTATTATTGCAATGGAGCGCAAGATCTGCTATAGCTGGTAGCAATAGTTCAGAATGTTTTCTATTATACTCTATTTGTATCAAATGTTAATTACAATAAATTACAACTTTTCAATTAATTTTTTGTAAAGTTAGTAGGAAATGTACTTGATACCACTATAAAGTAACTCATTGATATATTTATTTATACCTTAAGTTTCGATCAAACTGTTCTTAGTTAAAAAAAAAAAATATTATTTAAGTCTCCCTGATCAAGCAATAACAGTTTCTCTATAATTATTATTTTTTGATTTTTAAAT
>NW_027107421.1:298858-303617 GCF_000696795.3 Halyomorpha halys | reverse complement strand
AATTGTTGAAAAATTCAAGAAATCACTTATTGTGATTTATTATTCTATGAACATATAGGTATAGTTTCCTTTTTTCATTTATCTTAGGTTTGCTTTGATTATTTATTTATTGTTTCAAACTCCAATGACTATTAGATTGCCTACTGATATTGTTAGAGATTAAATTTCTAGTGCATACAAAAGATTAGAAATCAAATTTACTGATTTATGAAATCTTTATTAATTATGAAAGCTTATCAGAAACATAATTCGAAATAGACGGTCCCCGTTCATTGACCCTTGGGGGTAGAAACACGATTTACTTCCAAGGTCTCCTGGCTGGTTGGTACACTTGCACTGCAGTTCAAGGTAAACGCATTTATCTCTTTGTGTAATGCTTTTTAATTATAAATTCTTGTTCACTTTCATTTAATTACTTTCATATTTTTTATTTGGGTGGCGGTCAAGAAAAACTATTTATTATTAACCCGGGAGAGGTGTATCATTGAGCATTTTTCTCACGTCTGTATTTTCCTAGTATTTTAGTATTATACTTTAGTCTACCTTCCTTAACCCTTCCATGTTGTTATTGCCGATTGTTTATGTTATTCCCTTTTACCTCCTCACCTTATTCAGTTTTGTTCTGGCCTCCTCGTAACGGTGAGACTGAGCCTTCATCTCACCAGTACACTCTTAAAGTGACATATTTTTTTCTCATTAGAGCATTTTTCTCACCTGAACATACCCTGCGTTTGTTATTTTAAATCTTGAGCCGAGACAAGATGATCTTAGATCTTTTATTAATTATGGACTCTCCAGCCCCTGATGGAAGAGCTAAAATTTTCAATTTCAGTTTGAAATTGCATTTAAAGTAATTTTAATATTTTTTGTTAACACATCCAATTATATAAAAAAATACCACAAACCCACTCTTAGTTTCCTCTCTTGTTTTTCCCCACTTTGACTATGGTTGCTTGGTGTATGGTGGACTCCCGGGTAATCTCGAATCTAAACTTTTTTTTTTTTAATAATTTATTTATTGATATTTACAACTGTATACACATATATACAACACGTAAATTTGGTGTAGGTTGGCTTAGTGACATGATAAAAACATGTGGAGAATCTACCCACTGATAGAACTCCAATAACATTTCTAGAGAAGAAGATCTCGAGGCCATCTTTTTTTCAGACTTCTAGGAGGATTATTAGGTAATGAAGGAGAAGCCAGGTTAGAAACAAGTGGATTTGGGTGGTTGAGAAGTTTGTTATGGAAGGAACGGTATCTGGTTCTGGCCAAATCGGCAACATATGGTATATTGAGGGCCTAATGGATGACTTGATTTGTGACAAAGTAAGAAGCATTAAGGATTTTACGAAGGATTTTGGACTGTAAGGATTGGATTCTGGAGGAATTTGATGATTTAGTGGAGCCCCAAAGCTCAACTCCGTATGTCCAGATAGGCCTTATAGTAGTCATGTAGATCAGTCTTTTGTAATGGATTGGCAATTTAGACCGTTTGTCTAGTAAATGTTGCAATAGTCGGAATCTATGAGCAGTTTCTTGTCTTTTTAGTCTTGTATGAGAATTCCATGTCAGTCGTTTGTCGAGATGTAGTCCTAAGTAACGGATCTGTTCGACAGGAATAAATGGGGTATTATTAAATGATATTGTAGGGGAAAAGGTCATGGGTTTACGTCGAAGGGTAAATGTGATTTGGTGGGATTTATTGGAATTTATTTTAATCCTCCAGTTTTGGCACCATTCGAATCTAAACTTAAACATCTTATGAATTACGCAGTACGAATTATTTTCGAGATCAGCAGAGATACGCACACAACCCAGTATTACGCCGAGCTGAAGTGGCTCTATCCATCCTTCCGATGCCAGTATTTCCTAGCTTCTTCTGAACTTCTTAACTTTCTATTCCAAGTAATTAGTACTCAAGACCCCTCCTATATCCTAGAAAACCTGTAATTCAAAATTTCATTCCAATCCCGTACTACCAGGTCCCGTTTATCTACCCTCCACCTCACCGAACTGCTGCGTTTGATAAATCGTTTTTTTTTTTACCCGAGCTGCATATCTCTGGAACTCCATTCCCTCTAACATACGTCATATACCAACCCTTCCCTCGTTTAAATTCCTTCTATTTAACTATCTTTTGCTTCACTAATCTAATCCATTATTATAATAGTACAGATATTATGTAATTATCTTTTTGTTTTGTTTTTTATTTACTCAGTTAGTTTTTTAATTAATCTATTTTTTCTTCTCTATATATAAGTTATAATTAAGTGTGGCCACACTGTTTTATGGCCAATAAATGTTATTATAAAATTAAAATTACCTTTGTATTGTTCTAAAGGGATCTAGTCCCAGAATTTGTCATTTCATTTCAAACGATCTACCATGAGATAAATTTTCACGGGACACCTCTCAGGGGACGAAAAAGTAGGACATTCCTGTAGGGTTAACCAAAGTCTCGCCCCACATTGCAGGTCCTTATTAGGTTAATCCGAATAGTTTTTATGCTATTTATGTACACTTATTTACCACCACTCGGTCCAAAAAAATCTTAAAGGTGCTGTGAAAAATTACGGCCGGGTGAAGAAACAAGTAAGAAAAAAAAGAGCAATGGATCTAGTGTATTGATTTTTTATAAGTTGTTTGGGGTTGGACTGGCTTTAAAACATAATTTTTCGAACTCAGCAGAATACCGAAAGTTTATTTTATGGATAACAAAAGACCTAAAGTTTTCGTTAATTTTTATGAATGCGAAAAAAGTTTATACATTTTTAAACTAGAGTAAATTTCTAATCTTTTAGTTGTGTTAGATCTCTGTCCGTTTAATAGTACCCGAGAAACAGTTTTTCGAAATCAGAAATTCTTTTTGTCGAAAAATGTAGATTTGTAATTTTTCATTTTTCAAATTTATTTTGGCAAATGTGGATACTGTCAGGTCAAGGATAATATTTGAAGTGAGGGGGTACAATACAGAATTAGTTCATTTGTCGAGATCTAATCCAGTCAATATTGATATGCATTTATTATAAAAATTGTTGAAAAATTCAAGAAATCACTTATTGTGATTATGGTTTCATGGTTTGTATGTTAGTCTGCCATATTTTACGGGCATTGGACAAACATTATATTGGAAACTTGGTTTGGAAGAGTTTGATGTCGAGTAGCCTCTAACAACTATTTTAACATCTTAATAATGACGTAGCTGTGATTCTGTCAAGGATTGAAGGAGATAAAAGTTATCTAAAGGGCCATTAAATAACGTCATTTCATTTTTACACTTTTTATTGAGTTATATGTTTACCTATGCTACTACTGAACAGCCATAAATTAAAATACTTCTTTGTTTATTAGTTTTGATGACCTATTGCACTCTTTTATTTGTGGTAAAAGTTAAATAAATATATTGCATATCAAACCAATTGTTAATTCCAAGTTTAAACTTTCTATAATTTATTCAATTGTTAAACTTTAAATAAATCAATTACCACAATGTATTCATCAAACACACAATCGACTATTATATACTTATGTGTTTTATTATATTTTTTTTTGTTCTGGTCTTCTATCGATCATCTATACAGCCCTATTCTCGAAATCTATTTCTTGATGCCGCCGTGAAATATTGTTAGTCAATATTTATTTCACGGCGGCATCTAAGATTGAATTAGAAACTAATCCATAAACTAATATAAGGTCTCGAGACCATCTTCTTTTCAGGCGCCTCGGAGGATTGGGTTAGAAACTAATGGGTTTGAGTGGTTAGGGAGTTTATAATGGAAGGATTGGTATCTGGTTGGGCTATATCGGTTACATATAGCATATTAAGGTCTTTATGGATGATTTTTTTTTTGTGTCGACGTAGAGAACATTGAGGATTTTACGACGGATTTTGGATTGTAATGATTGAATACGAGAGGAATCCGAAGGTTTAGTGGAGTACCAAATCTCAACTCCGTATGTCTAGACAGGCCTTATAATAGTCATGTAGATCAGTCTTTTGTAATGGATTGGAAGTTAAGACCGTTTGTCTAGTAATTGCTGTAATAGTCGGAATCAACGAGCAGTCTCCTGTCTTTTCAGTCTTGCAACTATATATAAAACCGATAATGGCACAAATATTGAAAATTATTTTTAAACACGATGAATCTACAGTTATAGACATAGTGACTTTCTATGAACATAAAAAAGCTTAGAGGATATGATAGTCAAGCACGTTGGAATCCCAGAGTACATGGTTTAGAAGGTTGTGGGTTCGATTCCCATCTTGTATTCGATATATTCTATAAGTGTAAGTTAAGGTGGACTTTATAATAAAATTTGTATTCTCATGTTTTCACTTCATCGCTGCGCCGTATGAATACAATTTTTGGGTTATATTCAGGCATTATAAGCAAAAAAAGAATTGCCACCGTGTAAAAGACCGATATGTCCCTATATATTTTGAGAAAAAGTCATACAGTGCACTAGTTGTACACAAGAGATTTCTTCATACTGAGCATTTTTTTTAATACTGGTGTTATGTTTTTATAATATGATATATCTCTATTTTGATTCTTTTTACAACTTTGTCTGTCTCAAAATATTATATTATGTTTATTACTATTTTATAATTATGTTTGTTGTTTGAATTTTTTAAAACTAGTTTGGTCTTGTGTCTAAATAAATTATTTTTATACTTTTTTGTTATGCTTAAATAAACCTAACCTAAGTCAAAATTTTATATTTTAAAAAATACGTTCAAGAGCTCTAAAT
>NW_027107421.1:287504-296408 GCF_000696795.3 Halyomorpha halys | reverse complement strand
TATTTACAACTGTACATAAAATACAACAAGTAAATTTGAAGTAAGATCATAATGGTATGATACAGGCATATAGAGAAACTACCGATTGATTACACTCTAAAAATATTTTTAGTATATAAGGTCTCGAGACCATCTCATTTTCAGGCGCTTCGAAGGATTGGGTTAGAAACTAATGGGTTTGAGTGGTTAGGGAGGTTATAATGGAAGGATTGGTATCTGGTTGGGCTATATCGATTACATATAGCATATTAAGGTCTTTATGGATGATTTTTTTTTTTTTTGTGACGACGTAGAGAACATTGAGGATTTTACGACGGATTTTGGATTGTAATGATTGAATACAAGAGGAATCCGAAGGTTTAATGGAGCCCCAAATCTCAACTCGAAATACAATTCATAGTAAATAATACGTACCTAATAAAGTTCCTGCCCCTTCAAGCTTACGTTTCCCTAGTTCTGCTAATGTTTTCCCTCGAAAAAAAAAAACATTTTTATGGATTAAATACACTTGTGGCATGTGAGAAAAATCCTCACAACTTGAATATTTTTATAGCAGCCTTAGTCGTGCGTGAGATAGTGTCTCACGAAAAGGGTATATTGACAGGGCAAGAGGCCTGGAAGCTTACCCAGAACTGCTAGAGTGGTGGAGGGGCGAGGTATAGATGGAAGAGACTGTGAACTACAGATTCCAGGAAGATAAGAACCACAGTCTCACCTCTAGCAGCTTCCAGACCCGAAAAGCAATTAACGTGAGAGAAATTCACTCGCAGCGACCAATGACGGGTTAGTGGGGCGGGCCAGAAAGAATTGCCTTCTAATACTTTTTGTGCTATGATCTCTTCAATTCAAAAAAATTTGGGTTACTGTTTCTATAAAACTAGTTTGTCTTTTAATATTTTTTGTGTTATGATCTCCTTTAGTGAAATTTTGATATTCCCAGTATACTCACTCTAAAATATAAGTATAGGTGTGTTTATAATTTTCAAATCAGAATTTTTTTCTGATTCTAACGAATTTATACCTGTCCTAACACAACATTGCAAGATATGTTGTAATAACAATCATTTCCTAAATGTGTGTAATAAAGGTCTTTTATTTAACATACTATAAAATATAGTAAATTCTCAGAAACCATACACTAATAGTATGCATGATGTATATCATAAATCATTAAAATATTAAAATTAGTTGTTTTAAGACAAAGATCTGAAAAACAAACTACTGCGTTTATAATTTAGTGGTATTTGCTTTTCTTTGTCTTTTTAATTTGTGATAATAAATCTTATGCTGTTTATGTACACATAACATCAACTAGTGTATGATGAGCACCAGTCTCGCGCTCTGTTAAAATAATTTGTATTGTTATTATAATTTTAATTTCTTTATACTTTTTCTTAAGAAAATAATTTCCTATAATTATATTATTTCAAAATTTTTTGAGACAAGGTAATTATTTATTAAATAAATCAAAAATTAGTATCCAATTCTGTATCAACACTTTATTTTTCACTAGTCCAACGTTATAAAAGGTTATAAATGGTTTGTTATATGGTGGTGTATTTAATTGTTGATAATTATAGAGGAAAATTAAATGTTAATGATTTTAAATTTTAAATAAATAGGTTTTGAACTTATAATAAAGAAAATGACCTGGAAGAAAATAGCCTGCAAAAGAAATTTTAAATTAATGTGAGGAGGAGTTTTGTATTGAAGATGTCCTTGAAGATGGCTAGAATGGCCGAAACGTTGGACTAGTGAAAAATAAAGTGTTGAGACAGAATTGGATACTAATTTTTGATTTATTTAATAAATAATTTCCTATGTTTGCATTTAATAATCTTTAAAATATGTAATTACTAATTTTATTTTATATTTACATTTTATAATTATTAACATTATTATTATAATTAATATTATTATAGGAAAAAATCCAATGACGAAATGTATTGGAATTTGGAAGACCTTGAAACAGCCAACAGGACCAGGAGACTGAGATTTTACGGGCATATTGTCAGAATGAAAAATGACAGACTAAATAAGAAAATTTTCAACAAAGTCTGCAGCTATAAAAGTCTAAGGGGATATGTAAATGAAGTTAACAAGGAACTGGGCAGACTAAAAATAACGTATGAAGACTGTTTAGAAAGGGATCTTTGGGAATAAACTAAGAGGTTGGGGTTCTTGTGGGGGAAAAGGAGAGAAGAGGGAGAAAAGGGACTGAGGAAGAGCGGGAGGGGCAGTCCTGAAGGATGAAAGGGTGTTAGAGTAGATGGAAGGCGGAAGGTATAAGGATGATCGAAAAAAATATTATTAAAATTTGCAATCACTTTTTGGATTTATTAAGTAAATTATACAACCCAGCGAGGTATTAAGAATAACTTCGATTGCTACCAAAGCATGAATACATGGAATACTCATAACTCTTTGGAATGAAATATTCAAGTTTTTTTTGTAACGTTATTTTAATTCATAAACGTTCACTTATATCCTGTCCCATAGACGGTGATCTGCTAAAGCAGGTCTTCTAATATGGTAAGGAAGTAGGTTTACCTAATATGGTATGGTATTAGATTTTTAATATGATGTGGGAGTAGATTTGGCTAATATGGTTTGGTAGTAGATTCTCTAGTATGGTGGGGGAGTAGATTTGGCTATATATGGCTTATATGGTTTGGTAGTAGATTATCTAGTATGGTGTGGGAGTAGATTTGACTAGTATGGTTATATAGTAAATTTATAATATGGTGTGGGAGTAGATTTGGCTAGTATGGTTTGGTAGTAGATTTCTAGTGTGGTGTGGGTGTAGATTTGGCTAGTATGGTTTGGTAGTAGATTTCTAATGGGGTCTGGGAGTAGATTTGGCTAGTATGGTTTGGTAGCTAAAGTTATTTTACCTACGTTTAGGCCTACCTCTGGGACGTTTACCTATCGGTTTAGTGTTTTTTTTTTATTATTTTGAGGCATCAATTACTTATAGGTCATTATTCCTTCATTTTTGGAATCGCAAAGGATAGTCCTAAGACATTTATACCATCTCTTCGATCACGTACAGAGAGCTTAGCTAGAGCAAGGACACATCAATAGCCACCCTCCATCTCCCCAATATATATCATTCACAATCAATATAAACAGGAAAATATAATTAGGGAGGGCAAAAAAGTAAGCGTTCCGTGCAGGGTGTGCATGTGCCTAGTACTATCAACACCCTAGAGAGACCGCTAGATACCTCAGCTGCCCAGCCCACTTATTGATAGGTGACGAGCTTGGATCCATCCCCAACCCGGCCGCCACAGTCCTGTACGGGAGCTATGTTTATTGGAGGAACAGTGGTTTTTGATCATAACAATGCGGATCTGATCTGGGCCGGGTGAGGAGTCTTTCCTGGAGTTCAATGCGGCGAGAAATTCGTCCACGGAAGAAGACAGGTTTAATGGATCAAGTGGATGGTTAGTTATAGCAAGTTGTTCTGATTCGATAGATTGCTTTATGTTAAGAGTTGTATGATGAGTAATTTAAGGTTGACGAGTTAGCATAGAAATATTTTGTTAGATTGTTTGTTGAAATTATTGGGTCAGATTCATAATGGTCGCGATTTTTCTGAAAACTTATTTGAGAAGAGTAAGCATAACAGTACAAACATTTTTCTGTCTGCCAGAACCTTTCTGAGAGTTCTGCTATGATAATTTTTTACTATTTTTAATCATATATCTTTCTCGTTTTCTGGTCGATTGTATGTCACTAATTTTTTGGAGGCTGGCGGGTTAAGAAGTTTTTTTAGTGCCTCTTCCTGTTATTTATTGCTTTTTCACATTCTACTGACCACCACGGTACTAGGGAGCGGTAATAGTATTTATATTATCGGCTGAGGAAATGTATGGGATCACTGTTTGGGCAGCTTCAAGTAATTTAGTATTTAATTGTAGAACTATGCGATCGGGGGTACTATCGGAAAGATCAATATCCACAAGCTGAGCCGTCGCTTGGTATTTGTTCTAATCAGCCAGTTTTTGTGTCTATTGTATGGGAAGCATTTATTAAGAGTGTTAATAATAATGGGAAAATGGTCTCTGACATGTGTGTCATATATTGTATACCATTAAGACATAGCTTGCAATAGGAGGCTGGAGATCCTAAGATCTATTGCTGAATGCTTTACAGAGGTGAGTTTCATATAAGGGTTTGTATATATTATTTAAATTATAATTATCTATAAAGGATTTTACTAATTTACCCCTCTTATCCAAACGGTCACTGCCCCAAATTAAGCTATGGGCGTTATAGTCCCCAGCTATGATTATGGGGGAGGGAGAGGCAATGAATCTAATAAATTATTTAGTTTTTGGACAGTGAAAGCTCGTCTAGGAGGGAGGTATAAACGACACAACGTGAATAGCCGAGATTATGACTAAATACTTACTGATACCACTAGCAGAATAGATGTAATATTTATGTCAATAAAAGGAATATTCTCTAATTAATTTACAGACCCCGCCACATACTATTTGACCATCTGTAAAAACTTTCCTCCTAATAGAATATCCCCAAAATTCAAACTTATCAGAAAGTTTCCTCTCTGTGACGGAGTCTACAGGTCGGAGGGCACATCTCTGGTGAGCTGAAGCCCTGTACCAACCCACTATTTAGAGAAATCGCCCCTCCACCAAAACCTGGGACATGGTAAAGCACTGTCCCCCTCGTCGATCTCCTCGCTTAGGGAAGTTGCTTCGGGCTCTGCAGCCTGAGGTCATTACAACCCTCCTCCCACCCAGCGGTTCCTCGCCGTTCTTTGTAACCCCTGGCCAGCAGCTCTGGGGTCAATATTCAGATTTAGGTCTTAGATATAAGTCTAGTATATTATATTGTAAATAAATATCCTAGGAGGTAGAAAACAAATTTTTAAGTGTAAATATCCCTCTGAATTACACACCCCGGCACATACAATTCGACCATCTCTAAAACGTTCCCCCTAATAGAATATCCCAACCTTATGGTTTAAATACCTCTCATCATCAATTGGAGTTCAAACCAAATAATTATACACAGCACCTCGACACACTCCTTCCCCATTAGCATGGGTTTTATTAGCTAATCCTGCACAAGTTTTTCTCTTTTCACACATTTTCTGCTGTTTTGTTTGTTATCAAGAATGTTGCCATTTGGTGAGCAGTTTCGTCAGATTCTTCTTTGGCCTCCGGCTATTCTTATGTAATCAGGTTCTATGATGAAAGAAGGACATCATCCTTGTTATTACCACGTTGCAGGAACTATTTAATACAAAAATGAAGCCTAAATATTTAAAATGTTGGTCTATTTTCAGGAATTCTTGGCCTCAATAACCAAACCCTTTTATTAGTATTCTTCTTGTAACCTTCTTAACATTTATTTTTATTGCATAAATATAAAATGAACAATATTTACTACATTTTTTTGAGACAATACACCCTTATGCAATACAATTTTCCTGATACTAACTACACATTACAAACTTTGCTATTTTACATTTTGGTAAAACAAACTGAAGAAGGGGAGAACCAAAACATTATTGAATTAAAACAAAATACACAATATTGGATAGAATAAAATACATATTATTGGTTAGCATGAAGTACATATCATTAATGTATGTTTACATTTATATATGTTGATGTCTATGAGTTCTGGTTTTAATGTAATTTCCTATTTCTGTGATTAAAGAGTATAGGATGAGTTGGGGTAAGACTGGAAGAAATTATCAGTGAATTTATATATGTAAGCCTGTAAGGTGTCTATATTTAATTCAATGTGCATTTTAGAGATTCTTGTATAATATAGACATATTATGGATAGTTATTAATGATTCTGAGGCACATGCTTGGAAATATTTGTATTTTTTTTATATGGTTGAACTAGTAAAACTCAATATGGGGCATACATAAGTTAAGATGGGTCTCACAAGAGGAAATCATTACACAAAAAAAGGCAATCCTTACCCGCCGGAACCACCCCACTAAGGCCCCTGGGGAGCAATGGTCCTATATCACTTTTGAAATATTAGATTAAAATGGGAATAGGAGACTTTAAGATAGTTAAATCGAGCAATATTCAAAAAGCGCCTGAAATTGAAAAAACGGCATGAAACCCTCCATGATAGCCTTAGTTATTATCAATTTATTTCTATTGGGTAATTTTGATTTTGTATTAAAGTATGGATACATTTGATATAGAATTTTTCTTGTGTTTTCCAATTTCAAATTAATGTGGTGGTTAAATAATATTTTGATGTCTAAAGTAAATTCTAAGTAATTAATTGTTTTGGCGTAAGGGACTGGTGTATTATTTAAATCAATAGTCAATGGAAGTATAGGCTGTCGTTTTGTGAATATGATGGCTTCTGTTTTATCAATATTCAAAAGTTATCCCCATTTTTGTAGGTATTTAGATATTTTTTATAGCATCTTTCAGCTTATTAACAATTTTGTCAACACGGAATGAAGCTGTATCATCAGTTGAAAGAGCTATATCAGTATTTTAAAATCTTGGATAGTCCTTTATGAAAAAATTAATTAGAATGGGGCTTAGAGAGGAACCCTATAGGAGACCAGCAATGGTATGCATGGGGGAAGTTATGTTATTAACAACCTTCTGAACTTGTAACCAGAATCTTCATTTCTGTTTGTAAATAATTTGGTCATTTGGAAATTATAAGTTGTAGAAGAATACATCTTTTAATTTAATCCCCATGAGTTAACATTTTGTTCTCAATTAATGTTTTTTGATGTAATAATTTCAATTAATTTACATTATTTTTTCCCAAAGCCCCATATATTTTTACTTTATACCTTATTTCTGCAATATTTATACTTTGTTTCCTATATTATCTTATTATATCATTTTCTTTGATGAAAGGAATATAAATCTGTGGCTTGAAACAACAACCTACTTCCATTTTTGGAGGTTTATAATTTTTTATTTAACCTTGTATGTCAAAGATTCAAATTATACATGAACGAATCAACAATTTTCTTTGAAGCTTGTAACTACCTTTTTTATATTACAACTACATATGTCCATTGTCATTTATAAAAAAATGTTCAGATTCTTTTTCTGAATTAGGCAATTGGTTTTTGTGACTCCAGGCAGAGATGGGCAAAAATTGGCTATAAGTAAAACTGATAGCTAAATTTTCCATGGATACGACCCTTATTCATGAATAAACTATTAATAAAGAAATATCTTATCCATGGGAATTTTAGCTATTAGTTTTAACTATAGCCAATTTTTGCCCAAATCTGGCTCCAGGGCACAGGTATATAATAAAAAATAACATGAAATAACTAGTATAGATGTTTAAGATAGTTGAACAATTTATATGTTTATTTACATTATTTTTGTCATCCTATATAACCATGAGCACAAGTTGGATGTATCATTCTATAATAATTTTTAATTACTTATAACTTTCCACTAATAGGTTCTTGATTGAGATGTTGCAGACATTGGAATTTGATAGAGTATTAGGAACTGATGTTTTGCATATTTCCGTCATAAATTTGTTAGTAAAAATATTCATTACTTTTATGTGATCATTTTAGGAACAATAAGTGATCAAATTCCATCACTTCCAACCAGAACTCTTCTTAGATATACCTATGATTTGTTCAATATTTTTTTAAACAAAATGAATCTCTTTTTTAAAATAAAAGAAGCAATATAAATTCTGCATCATTTCTCGTTCGTTGGCACCAACCAAATTGTAGAACAATGACATAATGAATTGGGCTAGGACACTATTAAGAATAAGCTGTTAAAGTATTTAGAATAGCATCACTCAAACCTTTTGTTTAATTAACAGTCGTAATGAGATAAGATGTTCACAAAATATCTGTTATCAGTGATATACTGCGTACAATAAATGATGCTGCAGTAACGTTTCAATGTCGTTTTCATATTAATATTGTTCAGCTTGGATTGTTCGCAAAACCTTAGAAAGAACCAATACTTCAGGGGTATTGAATTGGTAAAATAATTTACTCTAAGAGTTAATAATAGAATTCAAAACCAATATCAAAAGGCCTGAAGTAAGTTTGAAAGAAAAAAAAAGAAGAAGAAAACTATGGTCAACTGGCAACAATAAGAACAGGTCAGGTATGTGAAAAGGCCAAATCCAAAAAAATTGAAAAAATTAAAGTATTTCATGATTATAACTAAAAAAAGGAAAAGAAAGTAAGGCTACAAAATAGAATTTATAAATTAGGAACATGTGTCTGTTGTGGAATATAGGGAGGGTTTTATAACAAAAAAGACAAAGAGTTTGTTGCTTAAACAGACTGAGCCTCAAATAGAGAGAACATGGTCATCGCATTCTCCGAAGCAATGTTGCCATCTACTATTTTATTTATAATATTATTTACAAATTTAATGTTTTAACAATACCAATTTTCTACAACAGTGTCTGAAACTTCATCTCAATTTAAACAATCCAAAACCTGGGTAATTAATGCTGTGAGTGTAAACTGCTGAAATGGAATTTGAAACAGGGCAGTTAGAATAAACAGATGGGAAAGAATAGAAAATTTGTGGATGATAATGTCATTGGACAGTAGCAATCCAAAAAAAAAAAAAAAAATGCATCTTAAAAGGCTAACTTAGTTAATTATGGAACAGGTGAGGCTGTTGTGGTCGAGAATGTCAAGGTGTCACCTTAGCAGCCTTGAGTCTAAAATAGCAACGCTATAATTTGGGTAAATTTATTATTGAGTGGGTTAAAATTTATTTTGAGGTAGACCTGGGGGACAAATTTTTACCTTCTCACCCAAGCTGGAATAGGTTGCTAAACTATAGAGTAACTTCCAAGAAATGGCCAGGTAGGGAGAAACAAAATAAAAATAACGGAATGGAAACTGGAAAGAAGAAGGAAGCAATGTG
>NW_027107421.1:283449-285142 GCF_000696795.3 Halyomorpha halys | reverse complement strand
TATTTCTTATTTTGCTCTACAGTGACATCCTTCATTTCTGTTTCATCATCAAAAATTTTGAGACCTTTTACATAGTACCACACTCCAAAGTCGAACAGTATTCCGACTGTTACAAAAGCTAAAAATATGGTGAATATATTGTTATTTAAAAATAATTAATATGATTTTACAGTTAATTGATTTAAAAAATACCTGTTGCTGTAAAGTTCAAAATATATCTGAGGGCTTCTCCATTATATAACCAACAGTTTCCAGTTCCAGAACATGTTTTACCCCAGACAAGGCATGTTGTATCTGTGGAAATCATGACATTTATGAAAAAAATTCTTAGTAAAAATTCTTGTGTAACAGTTCAATATAATTTACTCAAACTTACCAATGACATATCCAAAAAATATTGGTGACGGAATAAATGAGAACATACTCATTAACATGATACCAAATCCTAAGGCAACCGGCTTATCTTTCTCCTCAATACATCTGAAAGTTATTTAAATTAGTTTGCCAATCAAGAAAATACTGTATTATTCATGTTGTCACCTATTACACACTCCCTATAAGTATTTATTTTTTATGTGTAGAATATTTTGAATATCCTTTTGGTAGCTTTATAGCAGGGAGATGTGAGTGCTATTGAACACTGGAAACAGTGGCCCATCATACTGAAGATCGACACAAAAGGTGTATTTGGAAGTAGTAAACAGGAAGCCATCAATTGGAATTTCATAAAGCTTTTACTTAGGTAGTAAATGAGGGAGGATAGTGTATCCTCACAGAAGGTTTAATTAAATCAACCAGGTGTCAATCCTCCTGGAAAGGACTTCAGGACTGGCTTAAAAAGAAAATAATTGATTTCTCTTAATCTATTGACCAGCCTTTCTGAAGCAATTTTGCAGGGAGGACTCTATCCAGAAATGTAGATGAATAAAAGAGAAGCTTAGAAAGGAAAATAAGGTAGATAAGAGAATTGAAAAGAGAACTCTATCCTCTTATGTTAAAGTGGGGATTTTCCTGAAGTGCAAATAGAGACACACTAGAACACTTCTGGCAAGACCTTTTGGGACGAACGTACTTCTTCTTAGACTAAATTAATTATTACAAACAATTTTGGATAATTATCTTCAATTATAAAATATAAAATTTAAATATAAAAAGACAAATGAATGAAAACATATTTATGACTATTTTATTTTACATAATCTAGGAGATGAATAATATTATAAATAAAGAAACATACTTTAAATTGTAAGTAAAACACATTTAAAACATTATGTGTTTATATAATGTTAATAACGTAAATAAAAATATCTGTTAGGGCGTTAATTGCCAGTTTGATTTATTCTATTCTGAACTTAAATCTGGCAGGGTTATAGAAAATTACATTGTGAATCTTCAATCATTAGGGTCTAGTTTAAATTACTAATGATTATCCATAACCTTATGAATATTTTATTAGGTTAATACTAACTACATTTTACTGTCGAAAAATTTTATCCACCAATCCTTAATAATTTACCTTACTGAAACTAAAAAATTGGATGCTCTTCCAGTTGCTCCAGTAAGTTTAAGAAAACATACAACAGCTAGAAATATATAAAATTTCTGATTACAGTCAACTGGACATGGTCCTGTGGCAGCAATTTGAGGTAGAAGTTTACCCTCTGGATTAAATTCTATTACACATTGACATTCT
>NW_027107421.1:276237-282150 GCF_000696795.3 Halyomorpha halys | reverse complement strand
ATCTCCTCTTTCCTATACCTTTAATCTTATGGTAATGACCTATGATGAGTAACCAGTCAGGACCTACATTCTCCTTCATGCCTGCAGGCTAGTATCCTGTAGAATGAAGGTTTTCTTCCATCAAGGTCCTGCAGCTAGTAACCAGTTAAGACTTACATTCCTCCTTTGTGACTGCAGACTATTACCCTCTAAAGTGAAGTTGCCATCCTTTGAGGACTTGTGGCTAGCACCTATAAGACTCATCCTGTCAATTTACCTCCTAACCAGCTACACATAATCTGTTTGAGCATGTATTGTCAGGGCCTTACCTCTGTACCTTCATATTGTCAGTTGGAGTCAGATCTAACACAACCACTTCGCAATTACGTCTAAAATGAGTTTGCCACTGTGCACCCTTCTCCCTCTGTTACCCACAGATAAACTCATCTTAGATGTACCTTACTTTAACTCAACTATTTCTTACAGCATAAGAACATAAGCATATAACGAACAAGCAACCTAAATATATAATTTGAATATTTCTGAAAATGAATCTAATGGATTATTGTTGAGTTTTGCCCTTGGATTGAGCTTGTTTTGGTTAATGTTAGGCATGAGCTGCTGGAATTATAGTTGCCTTAAACTCTAAGATTTTGGGAAGAAAGCTTTGAAGATGACATCCCTTAATGTTGCTGGGGTTTGTCTCTTCTTAAGAATAGAATCCATGACTTAGATTCCCAGTAGAGGTCAAACTGCAATGGATTTGGCAGTGGTCTTTTAGTCTTCTGTCCTTTAGGTTCTTTTATATTTTATTCCTTTCCTGGGTAGGAGTTGAATTGACAGGAAGAATACAGGATGGAAATTCCACTCTGTAAGGTACTCACTTATGGTCTTGTATGGAATGGCAAGTCCTAAAGGTATTCATTATAGGTCCTTGCAGGATACTTCTCTTTGTAAGGTATTCATTTACAGTCAAAAGAGTTATTATTCCTACATGTATTTTCTGTAAATCTTAGTGAAAGGACAGAGAGTACAAGAAGAAGAAGAGATCCAGAGAAGGCAGAGTAGAATAATAATATCATTTACATTTCCAAAAATAAAATCAGAATATTCTGATCCTCTAATGTATATTATAACTCACTGCCTCCTAAGAAAGTGAATTTGCGAGGAAGATTGATTTCAGTTGCTAAGATTGCGTTAGTGACTCTTTAGGAGTTAAAAATGCTATCAACAGATGCTAAATATAAGATGTTAGTAGATCAGAAGATTATAATAAGAATATAGCAATATAATGGCCTTAAACAAGTTAAGTTAAAGTATTTGCAAAATTGTTTCAAATTAATATTTTAAGATAGTTCCAATGAAGTCTATGGTGGTTTAAGTTTCAGCAGTTATAATGCGTCAAGTTGGACCATAAGGGTTCTAACAGCAGCTAAAGTGGTGACCAGCAGATACTAGCAGTGTTGCTACTACAGCATGAGTATTCACTTAAAGAATAAGCATTTATTTAGCAAATTTAAAATTCCAAATTGATTAAAAATATATTCTTACTTTGGCTCCATTGCTTAGGATTTCTGAGTTTTTGCATCCAGCATGACAAGGAGATATATACGATTTACCATAAGCACAAACAGGAGAATATTTTACATAATCACAATTACACTTCATATTGCACACTTGAGTGGCATTTAATCTGAGGAATAAAATTATATGAGGCTCAATAAATTGTACTCATACAATTAAACACTAAGAGCTACAAATATATTGTAGATATTTTTTACATCTAGAGAGATTATGAAAATATTAAAAATATAAATTGTTGCCATGAACAAAATATAGATATTCATAAAGACTTAAAAAAGAGACAAAATCATATCACATAAGATTAGATTATTATTCTATTAAATGTTATAAATTTCTAAGAAAAGGAGAGTATAATTGTTGTATTTTGTCATAATCGTTTTTTAGTAATAAGTTGAAAGAATTGTATTATAATCCGAAGTTAATAATTTTTGCAGAGTTATAGATAATTTCCTTATTAAATTGAATGATTATTGGTATTAACTTGCATTTCGATGCACTTTATCCATTCCAACATGATTTGAGATTTTATTACTTCAAATCACAATCCAAAATCATTGTTACCGCATAACAATATGAGGTTCCTAATTGTACAGCTGCCTCCTATTGCCACTGTTGCACATTCTTCTTTTCCCAGTTGAGGTTTCTTCTGTAGAAGATTTTGGGTTCTGCTCTCAGGTGATTCTGGGTCTACCTCTTGGCCACCTCATCTCCACCTTCCCTTCATTGGCAAGATGATGGATTGACATTCTAAGAAGATGGCCAAACTACCTTAGTTGGGATTCCTCTATAGTGGTATGTATGACACCATGAGATTGGTCCTTACTATAGTATTCTTTAACCTGTCCCACCTGATTCTTCCTTCCAAATTCCTCAGGTACCACATTTCTATTGCCTGGATTTGTCCTTTATGTTTAGTTGTTATTTTCCAGGACTCGAATAAGGTGGTACCCTGTAGTTCTGTACAACCAAACTGAAATTTATTAAAAATTAAGCTGCATATGTCTTGTTTTGAACATAATCTTATGTCTAATAGGTAAAGTTTGTTAAAAAAAGATGTTCAGTTGTTAACGAATAAAGATGGTAACAGCAGCCTTAGCCTTGACTCAGAGAAGAAATAGTTCATTCTTAGTGTGCTGTTCAACAAACAAACAAGTATTGTTGTGGGTACTTCTAAAAACACTAATAATAGAGATTAATCTATTTGATCTTTTATAATATCACATGGTGACCTGATTAAAATAGAAATATAATATTTTCTTACTCTCCAGAACCAAGAATAGTCCCTTGGGTATCATTTGCCTGGCAGCCAAGGTATGCATAAGATACAAGACCAAGTGCTGAAATCGTTCCAACAATCACATTCCACATGGCTAGTGATCGGGCGCCAGGTTTATATTTCGTAATTACCAATCCACTGATCAATATACCAATAGCAGAAAACACTAAGCCTACAGTACCTAAATGTAATGAAATAAAAAAAGTTTTACATGCACTTAAGTAAAAGGAAAAGAAATTGAAAAAAAAAAGGCAAAGAACATGTAAGAAATTAAATGAGACAAAAATGTATTTGATACCTGTAATGAGACTTGCTTTTGATGCTGATTGCTTATACATTATTTCAATATACTTTGGCATAAATACCCAATAGGGCATATAACCCATGAAATAGAATACAGCTGCAAAATTGTTGCACATCAGCGTTCGATTTGCTAGAAGCCGTTTAAATGTCTGAAACATGTCTGGAAATTGAAGTATTAAAACTTTTTTTCTTTTTTTAAAATAAGCATAATCAATAATTCTAAAGAAAATCATTCTGAAATCTATTATGGTCAGATTGAATGAAACAAGGATATTAAATGAAACAGCTTTCTACTATTTTGATAATTATATTTGCAATAAAGAGTGAATACTGAATCATTAAAAACATTTTAGGATTCTTGATATAATTTTCGAGCTAAATCCTTAAAATTAAATTAATTTAAAAAAAAAAAGGTTTAAGACCCTCATACACAATCAAACTTTTGAGAAATTTAGTCGACTACATATGGGATGGTTTGAAGTGTTACACAATTATTGAGATAAATTGGTTAATACCAACAATTTTTAGAATATTGCTCTGCTGTAGGAATATCAGTGTTTAATTAAAACTCGTACAAATAATTGTTTCAAAATGGTTAGAATAGGGTGGTATTCTGTAAATTACCCCCTTCCTATGTATGTGATAGATGACTGGTAAGGGAATGGTAAAAAAAAAAAAAGGTTAAGAATGAAGTGAAAATAAAATCAAACTTATACTGAAAGCGAAATGTAATTTTTGTCAAAAAATTAGAAAGAAGTTGAAATAAACTTATTTTGAATTTGTTAGAGGCCTTATTTTTATAATTATAATTATTGAAGTCATTGACATATAGACAATCTAACATAGATGAAGTCATATCTTTTTTGTTTTCTAAACTTAAAAATGAACATTATTTTATCATAAAATTACCTTGAAGTGATGCAGGCATATCTTCGACTTCTTTTGTTTTGTCTTGAGATTGAGTCCTCCTGAGTGCTGCTCTTGGCAATGTTTTGGGAAAAAGACCAAGTAATGAAGCACAAATGAACATTACCAAGCCGAGAATCAACCAACCTTATATTTTTGAAAATGAAAAGAAAATGTTGTCATTAAATTGATAATCTATGTAAAGAAAACAATTTTTTTGTTAATGTTTTTATTGCTGTATTACCTATCCACCATGCACCAAGCCATCTTGGATCTTTATTATCAATTTTTGGTGTTAAAGTTGGTGATATGTAAAATTTGAGACAAAGAGATGCAAGTGCATAACCAATGGCGGGCCCCAACATTTTTATAAAATATGAAAAACCTGAAATAAAGAATTATTTCTCTAAAAAATCATGATAACAGTTATATTAATAGATTATTTGGTTATTTTGTGTATTGAATAACCCAAAAATAAAGATAAAGGTATACTTGTGTAGTAAAATCGGTTGTGGGTGAATAGTGTACACCATTCCTCAAATGTTCAAATTTTAAATATGAAGGTAAACATTGATAATAAATATTTCCTAATATACACCATGCTGGACACGAGTTTGGCTGTAATTCAGGTTGAGTTCAGCCTCTTTAGCACCTAGCAGAGGAGTGTATAGGCACACCCTGTCAAAATCTATCATATGAGCTTCAAGTTTACTCTAATTCTCTTGATTTCCAGAATGTACTATATGTGCCTATTAATATAAATTAACCAACACTCAATAAACCTTTTCAAATCATGAAGATTTACCAAAAAGTTATTTAAAAGTGTATTAAACTGTAGCACCAATGCTACTATCTGTTGGACACCTAGCTGCCACAACAAGAACTACTACTGTCATCATTTATTAAAATGTATATTTTTTTAAAATACTTTGATTGTATAGATTAAAACTAAGTAACATGTTGTAATATTCTTAAGTGTATTATTAGAATCAATAAATATTACCATAGAATCTTCTGATCCACTAAAAGCTAACGTCTTACACATAGCATCTCTTGATGGGATCTAATAGCCCCAGAGAGATAAAATAATGCAACTTGATATAGCAATGTGTGGATTACCTCTTTAGGGAATTCTCCTTAGAAAGCAGTGAGTAACAATATAGATAATGAATCAGTACATTCTAGTGTTATTTTTGGAAATGTATATTTGTCTTTCTTTCTCTCTGTCTTCCCTGGATCTCTCCTTCTTTCTAAACTTTTCATAATTCTGGAAGGACCTCTGGCTAGTTCCCATAGGACTTACAATCCCCTTTGTGACTGCAGGCTTGTTCTCTGCAGAGCAAAGTTACAAGGACCTATGGATCCTTATGGATCATTCCCTACGGAGTGAAGTTTCCATCCTTCAAAGACTTATGGCTAGTTCCCTTAAGACTCATCTTATCCATTCAGCTACCTAACCTCTATGAACACACATTGTCGAGGCTTTCTGATGTAGAGTATCATACATCTTCAATTGGAGTCAGAACCATCTAATCTAACTAACCACCTCAAGAGAACTTACAAATACTGCCAATAATAATATATAATAAACAAAACCATACAAAGATGACAGTTTGAAGAGTAACTAAGAGAACTAGCTACCATGTTATAGCATAACTTGATAATAAAAACTAGTCTTCATATAGAGTTTACATATTGGTAAACTCTGGTATTTAACCTGAAACTTGTAAAAATAATAAGTGTAGATCTGCAAAACAAAACAAAGGATATAAGATTATTTTCTTCTGATGGAAAACATTTCAAATGTGAAACAAAAAGCAGCTAACAGGAGTCCTCTTTAATGCCTAACAGAAGACTGCAACTCA
>NW_027107421.1:274157-275517 GCF_000696795.3 Halyomorpha halys | reverse complement strand
GGCAGTATTTATGCTTTGGCATACATTGCTCATTAATTTTTTTATTTGATGTTTAACATTCTTATGTTCTCTAACTTAGGGCAGGAAAGATGGGTTATAGGTTATATTGCGAAAGTTGATTTTTATTCTGAGGGTCTGCTAAAAAACAAAAGTCAACCCACTCAGACCAGATTCAAATCAGTACTGCTTCTGACATGAGAATGCTAAGTTTGTGTTTCATCATGCTTGGCCATCCACGACCTCTAAATTCATTTATTTATGTAAATGATTGTAGGATAGAAAAATACTGTTAAGTTAATTAATGCCTCTTGTTTAAATAAATATTATTTGTAATTGAACTATTATACTAACTTTTATTCTATTAAAAAAAAAAATTGACAATCAAATTTTGGCCTATGTATACAATATTTTATACTTTCAAAATTTTTGCATATTGTTTTATTTTTTTAGTCCACACTTTGATGAAATGCATTTATATTTTGATATTTTAATAATTTGACTTAATGTTTATAATATTTTAAGGAATCTTATGGGTAGTTTTTTTTTTCATAAATTTTTACTGCTAATCTTGCAGAACTATTTCAGTCATTATCTTACATCATTTGAGGAATGTGTAAAAATCATTTGATCATCTCCCATTGGAATACCTCAGAGTAAAAAAAAAAAATTAAATAGCAAACAAAACTCAAAACAAGTTATAACAGGATAGCAAGGTTTACTTATTTAGTTGTAATTGTCTTATGACAAAGCACGTTCAGTACTTTTATAATTTATATGTTGAAATTTTTGAGTAGATAAAGTGCAAAGTAATGTCAATATTTAAGCATTCTTTATTACAACTACATTTTCCAAGCAATTAAATATTTAATAATGAAAATGCTAACATCAGACCTTCTATATCATATTAATTTATTTCCCCTTCATAATATTATATTGTTCTAGTACCTAAATTTTTTTCTTATTATTTATTAGTATTACAAGTTAGCAGTTCTCCATAATGAAAAAAATCAACATTATTTTCAGCTTAATTGCATGTTCCGTAATGCTAAGACTATTACATTTTTCATTACATTAAAATTTTATATGAGGAGAAGATGATTAGGGATGTGGTCAGAGAATAACGTAAATAAGTTTAAAAACTTATTTATTGGTGCCTACGTTTTGGCCAGGATTTCTAGCCTCCATCAGGGTTAAGGACAAAAAACAAGATAACAACCAAGGTATAAAAGGATATATAGAATGATTAAAGTAAATAATTGTACAGAATGAAAATAGATAAAAATAAAGTAATGAAAGAAGTGGAAAACAAAACGTATATATAGGTAATTAAATATGTAAGTAAAATAACATAAATAATGAA
>NW_027107421.1:264018-273630 GCF_000696795.3 Halyomorpha halys | reverse complement strand
GGTCAACTATCTTGTCATCTTTGCATTAAAAAATTGGAAATTCTCAAGGTAATAAAAACTGGGTAAAACCAGAAGCTTGTTTACAAAAGAGCAGTTGGCTTATTAAGATAAAAAAATATATACATTAATTTAGCACTCAAAAAGATATTAAATATATCAAATATGTCAGATACGTTTATAACTTATAATTTATTACTTAAAATTAAGATTAATTTATTTGATCTACAAATGATTAAATAAACGTTATTTATCTACAACATGCTATAACAATATGCTATTACCCTTTATTTCAAAAGATTTATTTATAAACTGTAAAAATTCCCAATTCAGAATTTGTTATGAAATAGTTCATAACTTTTTTACATATATAATATACACATTTTCTTTAATTATCAAAGTAATAATATTTTCTCTATATTATTGATATTAATTAACTTTGTTTTTAAAAATATTTCACATGATATTCTCATTTTATTGTTCCATTTCCAATTTCTCTGCTCTTGTTATAAAATGTTGTTTAACTGTTAACATTGTTTTTATTTCACAAATGATATAAAATGTCACTAGAATATATTCCAACATAAAAAAAATCCCAACGTATTATTCCAATACATTCTGACTTTACTTGAACCTTGATCTATCTTTTTTTTTAAACAAAAAATATCCACTATATTACATTTAGTTTTTTTTCAAGTAAAAATATATGCTTTTTTTTTACTAAAAAATTACTAAATCTGAAAATTATATTTTTTAAAGTTAGGTCTCTTTTCTAGTAAAAGTGGAAGATAGAAAGATTCAACTCCACTGCCTTTCTGAAATTATACATTAATAAAGATCTATCAAAATGATAGAGGAAAAATTATTTGGACCATATTAAACCCTCAATTTTTTAATCTAAAACTATTTAATTAAAAAAATTAAATCTGTACCACTAAAATCCATGGAGGGTCAGGGGTGCAGTACTTTGTAAGGAAGTACTGTTACTGGACCAACAGTTGTGCTTGAACACTTGACGCTTGACTGCTGGATTTTCACCCAACTAAGGGTACTCACTTTATGAAGCCAGGGTGAACCCTGGAGGGCTCCCGAACCCAAAGGGCTGATTTAGCGACTACAGGTAACATATAATAAGTATCTACCACAGCCAAATTCAAATCCAGGTCCTTGGAGTTTGTAGTTCATTGCCTTATCAATGAGCTATCCAATTTTATAAAATTTTTATAATTTTCATTTATAAAATAAAACTTATAAAAATGTTCATTATTATTTAGTTTTATACTAAAAATTGTGGGTTTTATGTGGTTCCAACAATTTTTCCTCTATAATTTCGGTTGATACAGAGTAATTAAAAATTAATCTCACTAAATAACTAAAATCAAATAGTTTATATTATGAATTTTTCATTTGGAAAAATAAGAATAGATAATTAGCAATGGAAAAAGTTTTTTACAAAATATAAACAATCGATAAATGAATATGATTATTATTCAATAAAAGTGCAATGTAGTTATGTTAGATAACTTTATATAAAGTAATGATAAAGTAAATATATAATGATGATAATGTTATGATAAATGTTTCATAAAATTCACTACAATCATAGGTTTACTTACTAATCAGAACTGGTGTTTTTGATTTCTTGATATTATCATCCATGTAGGACACCCCAAGGGTGTAATACAAGGAACCACCGACTCCGGAGATCAGTTGTGCAAGAAATAAGATTACTTGTGGAGCTAAACTACCTGAGGTAGAATCACATTTCTTATGAGAGTCAGCCTGACATAGTCGCTGCCTGTCTAACACAGAACATTGATAGATTTTAGTTAGCTACTGCATCATTAATTATATTTAGAAAAAATAAATTATAAAAAACTAAATACCCAAAAAAGGTTTTCATAATCTTATAGAATAATATATTTTATTATTTGTTAATATACAATAAGTTACTTCATTATTACAAATAGGGAGTAAGATAGTTTATTGAATAGAGCACTATTCAATTACAGTTTACATATGCCAGGTTCTGTTACTAACTTTGTATATTAAATTTTTTTTTGGACAAAACTCGGTACTTTTTGTCAGGTTGAAAAACGTAATTTTACACATGAGCCAAAAAATAAAATAATAATGATAATAAATTAGAACCTTAAAAAGATGCTCACTTCTTTCCTTGCTGTAGTGAAAAAACACTGATTACTTTCAAAGCCTTCTTGGTCCAGGATTCAAGTTAGTTTTTTTTTTTTTAATTTACATATGTTTGATTTTAAACAGAGTTTATTTGATTGGAAATTTATAGAAAAGATTTCAATTGTTGATAAGAAATGAAAGTGATCCATATAGATTAATAAGTCATTTTAATCACTAAGTAAAATGACCATTATCCTCTACCAAACAATTTCACTCATAATTCAATGTTTCATAATGAATAACGAATAATTATCAGCTATCATAGACAACTAACACTATGGTCAGTTTTGGAAGTGTTTCTTGCGAACACTATTTTTTTGTTATCTGCGAAAAATTACAGCATTTTTTTAAAGATTGTGGAAGACACTCTGTAATCTGCAAAAATATAGGATATTATCCATGATTTTAATGTTATCAAGAAATCCCAGTATGGCAGGATCTACTGAAGAAGGAAGCTCTAATTACTGTAATTTCTAGGGCAAGTTTAAATAAGAGAAGCTAACTAATCTTAGTCTCTTATGTTTCAGGAAGCACTCTGATACATGTGTGGCAGCTGCTTCATGAGTGAGTTTAAGGATGGACTGTGCCAGGGGATGAGCCTTGAACATTGACACAGGTAGAGGAGAGGATTGGTTGGCTAGTAGTTCTAGTTACTGGGATGAAAAAGACAGAACTGTAGAGACAGGAGCCAGCAATACTATTTGCTGGGATGAATCATACTGACTACTTTTGCTGATAGGATAGGTATCAGTTCTAGCTGCTGAGATGAAGCAGATAGACTAGAAGAACTGTGGAGGGACAGGAAACAGCTATACCGGTTGCTGGGATGAATCAGACTGGTATAGTCCTTAAGGGTAGGTAACAGTCCTAGTTGCTAAAATGAAGCAGATGGACTTGAACTGTGGGAAGATACAAACTTTGTTCCTGGGATGAAACAGATGGACTAAGATTGTCGGTTAAGAGGAATAGGAAGTAAAATTAAACTGAAGTACAGAGATCAAGTGTTGGGTAAACGTAATAGAAAAATCAAATCTTGTGAAAGCACGAATAGTTATCAAACCGAACTACCTCAAGCAGATTGTTACATTATCTGTGACGAGACCTCATCAGAGGAAACTTGTGGATCAACGATTTTTTTTTTTTTTACCCTCCTGAAAAAAGAATATAGGTTTAATTATACATATATACAATTCTCTACTACTTATAATTCTTGCTCCTTGGTCTTTACCCCTCTTGGTAGACACGGTTCTAAATCTTCATCATTCATTATACATTTTTCATGGACACTTTCATGTAAAGAAAGTTGTTTGCTATAATTTTGAAAGTTATCCTTTGCACACTATCATAGTCTTTCTGGAAGTCTATGAAAATATGAAGAAACTTCTTTATATTTCACATCATTCTTTCCCACAAGTGTTCATTAGGAAAACATTTGGCCAATGTAAGGATTATCCATTCAGAAAGCAATGATTGTTATTAAAAGAATTGTAACAGACAGCTGTTGTTACAGAAGTTATTGACCTTCCATGAGCTATAGATATGACGATGAACTATCATTTAGTATTACAAAAAAAGAACATAAAATAGTTCAATGGTATATTTGTTTAAGCCTGGTGTTCCTTGTGAAATGGAAAGACTTTAACCTTGTGATCATTGGTAAACAAATATTTACTAATGAATGTTAGGCCAAGCTGGCCAAAAGTGAGACCCAACCTCAAGTATTGAAAAGATTGACCTTAAGAAGATTTTTAATTTTGTCGAAATATGTAGGTAATAAGGTAATATTTATATTTAAATATTTTTTATTAAAAATAAACTACTATTATCACTGAACTTTATAAGCCCAACATGTTATTAATGTACAAATAAATAGATCATGAAATGATGAGGTTTACCCTGAGATTCATGAGTTACGTTGTTCACTCCTCGACTGCTGCCATACTCATATGTCAAACCAAAAGCATCTTCTCCTGGCCCATATAAGAAGTGAGGTAGTGCATTCATAAGGCAGAAGAGAACAACTGTGTAAATACCAACAGCAATCCATCGAGGGCGGTGTTTTTTTCCTACATAGTACGTTAAAACTACCGAGACAAAGAGTTGGCTAATGTCATTGCCAACCGTAATTATACCTTAAAGAAAAAATCAATCTGAATTATTTTATACAATGATTAATTTTTAAATATGGATATAATTAAAATACTTTATTACAAATTAAAAGTTTTTACTGTTTATCTTTTCCCATTTCCAATTATAGAACTCATTGTATACATTCCATGATGAAATACTATTCAGTCTTTCCAGAATTTTCTGATATTTTAATAAAATAAAATTCAAACAAACCTCCTTAAAATAAAATGAAACCATAATAAAGTTAGCCATCACAAATATAAAAGGGATGAGTCAATGATCCTCAGAAAGCTTTAATAATGAAGGATCTAAGATCCTCATTAGTTAATATCATGCACAATCAAAACAAGAAACTAATTGTAGATTTTATAAAGGGATATTTAAATTACCTACCTGAATGTAAGGACTCAATTTTTTTTTTTTTTTAAACATTATAATAATATGTATTAAATTTGAGATTTTGTAAAAAATGTTTCTATGATCATAAAAATTGTAGTATTAAGTGTTCTTTTAATTCCTTTATCCATTATTATTAATATTATAAATTAAATTAGAATACTACTTAAAATAAAATTAACCAACATATATATTCATTAACTGATATGAATATATAGCTTTATATATAATGGTATAATAAAATAAATAAAATTATTTTTTCATTCATTTATTTCATTCATATAATATAACTTTATATTGTATGAAAACAACATGTTTCATTGGTTAAGGAGAGGTATGAAGATATGAAAAAAAATTATATTTTTTATAAATGTAAAACTTCCCTGACAAGAATAATATATAATGTATATAATTTCCATGAGTATTTTGTTATAAAAAGAAAATAATTAAAGTATCTCTACACAAACATTTTTCTGAAAATTTATGAGTGCAATAGGTTGGATGTGCTTGTCAACACATTGCAAAATTACGACCATGATGTAATAGATTTAAAATTATCATCTGAAATGTTATGTCAATCAACCTTGAGTAAAAAAAGTAAACAAAACAGTCTACAAATACCTTTTTTTTTTTTTAAATATTTTTTCAAAACTATATTTTTGCTAAATAAGAAACTTTTTCTCAAAAATTAAAGTTGTGTAACCAACCATATTAGCATATATGCTGATTTTATTTTTTTAAATAATAATATTGACTCATATAAAGAACTGAAATAGGTAAAACATTTTAAACTTTAAACAGAATATATTAAACATTTTGTTTATTGTATTGTCAGTGTTTGTAATAAAAATCTATTTTTCTAAAAAAAAAAAAAAAAAAATTAAATTAATTGGTGAAACAGATTTTGAGAAAATGTTCCTTACGTTAACATGAAGTGGTAATTGGGTCCTGCCTCCCCTTAATTATGGTTAGTTATTTTTTATATTTAACATCTTACTTAGTCTTTAACTTTTCTAGTTGTAATATATAAAATATGAGTTTTGAAAGAAATATTTATAAAATATGAGTTATAATCCAATGTGTTAATTATTAATAATTTACTAGTTGTAAATTAATAATCTAAGCATAACTTTAATTTTTAAAATGAAATTTTTCTAGATTTTGTTAAACATTATTCATTTCATGTCTGACCAAGCAAACCCTTAAGGGCTAAAAGTCAAAGTTATTTGTTACTCACTAGACCATTCATCTACTTATTACATTTGATATTCGATAAACTGGCAGTGAAATATGAAATGCCTTATAGAAATTTATTTCATCTTAGAATTTAAAATTTATGGAGAGGGATTTTTAAGTTGTAAAAGAGTTAAATATAGGGAGAATAATATTAATTAATGAAATTTTGCCCCTTCATGTTTTATCAACTCTCTCCTTGGCAACCAGTGAACACAACACAATTATATCTTGTTATATTTCTGTTTTTTTTTTTTTTTTAATTAAACAGAATTTGGCAATTTGATATAACTTAATTTCTATATTTTATAAAGTTCATTAATTTGTTTGTTGTAACATTTTTAAAAATAAAATTTGGCATAAAACATTGTACTTGATAAGTTTTTAATGATAGAAAAAAAAAATCAAATTTTGAAACAATTGAAATATGAGACCAAAACCAATTATACAAAGCCGTGAATTTTACTTTTGTTTCTCAACCTTGGTAGATTTACTTGGATCTCTAATAAAATTAATATAATTTTCAAAGAAGAGATTTTGTCACTACAGTTAGTTTTAATTAATTAAAATGTTTCTTGAAATGTCTTGAATTATTGAGTTTTTAAATATGCTGTAAATTACTTTCATATATGATTTATGTTACTTCTATGAATGTTTTTACTCATTTTTATTCTTTGAAGTTCCTTCATGTTTTAAATTAAGTTAGTTATTTTAATTTATATGTGTGCTCAAATTTGTTTCACATTAAATTACATTTTATATTAATTTTTATTATTTTGTTTTAGCTTTGCTATATATTTTGATTAGTTATTTGATGTGGATTCTGTGATTATATCAGGACTTCTGTTCTGTTTTTATAATAAATAAATAAACTGTGGTCACATATGTAAGATAAGGAGTCAATTGTTAGCCATATATAGGTATTTTAACAATATTTAAGAAATTAGAATATTCACCAAAGTAATGGTACCACTCTTTGTCAAGAAGAGGGTAAATGTTACTTTGGTAAAATTAACATTTCTTGTTATATATTCTACGGCTGATTATTTCACATATATGTAATATATAGTAAATGGAAGTATTGTGATTGTGCAAAACTTCAAATTTGAGTTTTTTTTATGGAAATATACATTTTGAAGTCCCTTGAGTCCAAATAACTAGTATATATAACTAATAACTTGCAAAATGGTGTGTGAACAGCCAAGCTCAAAAATGGAAAGTCATATGAAACTGAAATTACATATTTAGGGCCGGAGATGTTACAGCACGGTTTTAATTATAATCGACAGACCAGAAGTACCACTTTTTTTAGAATTATTTCAAAAACAGCTCTAACAATTTTGATTAAAATCAGTGAATCAATGTACAATTAAGTGTACTTTAATACCAGATAGGTTTTTTTCCCCATTGAAGTAGTCTAAAAGAGCTTAAATGATGAATTAAAAAAAAAAAACCTTCTTCTAAATTACCTTTAATTTTTTTTATTTGAATTAAATAATCACCTTCCTTAGTTAAAACTAATAAACAATATGAAATATTAAATATTAAACAATTTGATAAACAATTAAAAGAAAAAATAAGGTAGGAATTCAAAGTGGGAAAACCCGGGACTGCCAGAGTTCTTTTGGTCTTATTCACGAAATCCTGTATCATTATCTTTTGTTAAACTGTTATATTATTGGCTAGAACAAAGTTGATATACATTATTTTCACTTCTAGAAACCCTAAAATACAAATTTTTATGTTTAGTGAATGTTGTGTGATTTGTGCACCCCATTAGATTTTTTATTTCAACAATATTTCTATGGTCTTCATTATAAGAAAATATCAGTACTCTAACTTTGTAGTTTGAATACTTGAATTTATGTAAATATGAGATAAATTAAGATTTTATAGATAGGCTTTTATTATTATTGAAAAATGTAGAATTAAATGTTGTTGTTTTTTCATTCTTTAATGTATTGTGACTAAACTTATTAATTGAATTAGAATTCCACTTAAAATAATATTAACCGTCATAGTAAAGTTGTTTATATATAAAAAAACAAAACTAAAATACATATTTATGGTCTAGTGTTTTTCGAAAATTCTGGACCCTGTTTCATAAAATGTATTAGTGTTAGTCTTATACTCAGTAGAATTTTGTTGACTTCTACAATGGTAACTTTTATTTATTTTTTTAAATTTCATTGATATCAATAACAGTGGTATAAGTGCTCTTGCTTTTTAGTTCGAATACTTCTATTTATGAACCAATGCTATTAGACTCCATTATAAAACTGGACCCTCATAAAGCTATAATGATCTACATGAAAGATCATGTATGTATGATCAAACACAGTTAAAACTCTAAGAATATAAATAAACAAAAAAAAAAATCTGATACTGACCTGTAGTTCTACTTGGTATCTTAAATCTCTTCTCTAAAGTTGTTATCGTACCATTGAAATATGAGTAGGCCGCAGAGAAGATACACCCAAGGAGGCCGTACAAGAAGACGTAGGCCTTCTTGTTGGCAAACCTCTGGAGCCATTTGCCTTTGATGAACCAGATACCACAGGTGGTTTCCTTCGTGGGGGACTTGGCCCCCAACATGGCCTCCCCTTCGAATCCTCTGTCGATCATGATTTGGTTAGTTCTTCATAGATGTGCATAATATTATATGACTTATTACTAATGTGTATTGAATCCCACTCCTTGGGATCTTATCTAATCAATACACTTGACTATGCTGTTTATTGGCTAATCAATATGAGTAAGTTGTGGTAGTCTTTTGTCACATTTTTTTCATCTCCTTAGAGAAATTAGATTTTATAATAGTCTTCTAAAATTGAAGACCCATTGAATCAATCCATCTTTAAATTTTATCTAAATTTATGATCTCAATTAGTGTAATGTACATTTATTCTTAAAAACAATTTTTATATTTGTCACTTATATAAATCACTTTTGCATTTATTACTTTTATTTTAATTTATGTATTAAGTTATATACCTTGTAAATATTTATTGCGCTGTGTGTTGGAATTCTAATTAGTAATTAACTATGTTCAAAACTATATAAAATTTTAAATATTTATTTTTTAAATAAATTTTGTTTTATATTTGCTAAAAGAAAAAAAAATTTTGGGAGTTGGAGGAAAATGCGCCTGGAGGAACCTCATTCGCCTGTTGTACCAGTAAAATAAGAAGAAGAAACTATTCCTATATATATATCATAGGTTTAAAATAAATAAATAATTGTTTTGACCATAGTATATAGTAAGGTGTGTATCTAACAACCAAATGTAGGCATCACACAGTGCTTTTGCTATAATGTATTTTTGTATTTCCTATATTGTAACCATGGTAATTAAGATTGATATTTGTCCATATCAATAAATGAGAAGTCCATGGGAAGAATACTTTCAGTCTACTTTTTATGGAAATTATAATTGTAGTGGCATCTCCTGAGGAATAAGAAGTATTATTCAATGATGGTATCATTTGTTTCCAGTTACCTTCTGTTAAACAGTAAGTAATTTTTGTTTTTCTTTTCGCATTTTTGCTTAGAAGCATTAGTTTTATTCAACAATTGAGTTGACCAATCAATTTTTGTGGAAAAGAACGTTTTATGTTGAACAATTTATGAGGGTTTTACAGATTTTTTTTTTTATCAACAAAT
>NW_027107421.1:260810-262537 GCF_000696795.3 Halyomorpha halys | reverse complement strand
TTTTGTTTATTTTTTGATAAATTTAATGTTCCACAAAAATTTTGAATTATATTTGGCAAGTATCTAAATTTTAAATGTTTAGCATCATAATGATGAGAAGATAGTTGCCAGTAGATAATATAGATGAGTAGAAGATGGTTTGGGGGTGCAGTCAGTAAAAAACACAAATAAGTTAACTTATTTAATAGTGGCAATGTTTCGGCCAGAGTTTCTAAACTTCATCAGAGCTACTAGTAGATCTGGAATCTAACCGCTCTAATAATTTGTGGATGTATTACTTCAACATTGTTTATCGTATCACCCCTATCCTCTCGAATACCCACAATCTCTAAGTCCTGGTCATTCTTTTCAATGTCAGGAGGTTGTTCCCTCCGGCGTTGTTATAACGTCGAAACATTGGTCCCCTTTTGGAAACACTCCATTTGGCATAGCTTCTCTATTAATGTATAGATATCATTCCTACCTATAATCTACCGTTGGTAACAATGGTTGTATGAATAAACATGCCATTTAAATCCTTCTGAGTTGTATCAAACATCCACAGTAAAGAGTTTTGAAGTTTGTGTTGAATTTATTTTGTCAAAATACAAAATGCATTTTGATCTGGAGCTCCATAGATCGGGTATATAGGAAGACTTCAAATCATACAAAGATATAACCGAGATCATAGAGAAAAAGTAATTAAAGTGCTTCAGCCATGTATGCCGCATGAGCGAAAATCGTGAACAATATAAGTTACTTGAAGTCAGAACAACAGAGAGAAAATCAAGAGGCAGGCCAAGGATGTCATGGTTGGATTCGATCAAGGATGTCAGATAATTCGTTACCTGACTGGGAGAGAAGAGAGGAAAGCGGTTGGAGTCCATGAAAGCATTGGCAAGTGACCGGGACGATTAGCATAGTTGGACTGAGGAATCTCCACGCTGAAAGGCACAAAGGAAGAAGGAAAAGAAGAAGAAGAATCGTACAAAGTTACAGATAAGAAATATTGGCTGCTCTCCGTCCTTGTTAAAATAAAATTTATATTTATATTAATTTAATTTCTACCCGAAAAACTGAAATATGGTCATATTTTGTTTTGGTTCACGTGTAGACTGTTTTATAAAAGATAACGTTCACATTTCGTCGGAAAATGGTATATTTATTAATGCAGCAATAATAATTGTTCTCGTGATAACTATATTTGGAATTTCCATCAAAATGTTCTAGCCACGGCGCTGTACTCTTCATGAAATATGACTGTTAGAATAGTAGTGACAGGGATTACATAATATTTCTAAATAGCCACTATCTTTGTTTGAATTGCTGCTGAGTAAACACCACTGTTTGTTTCTTTCGTGTTCTATTTGCACAGAATAGCCGCAAGGAAGAACCGTTCTAATCTCAAGAATTTCCCGATCAGAGTAGTCGTCATTGATTTCTATGGGTCGAGCTTAAATCGTCACTATATACAATAATAAGTGGTAATTTATATTGAAGGAGAAAAATCAACAAAGAACTAGGAGTTCTCTCGATAAAGGAGGCTCACCAACTGAAGTGGTTTAACCATGTAGTCCGGATGGATGGAACATTAAGATGCAATACAAAATATGCACTAGGCCCGGTAGAAGAATTCAAGGCCGATGTCAAGGATGTTGTACCTGGAATACGATTGAGCAAGAGTGAAAAAGCTCCATCAGCCAGGAACACGACAAGAGAGCGAGAACAGTGGCAGTTCTGGATGGACG